>NC_051438.1:24172240-24217049 GCF_001649575.2 Kryptolebias marmoratus | reverse complement strand
GTTCCTACCCTCATCTATGGTCACGAGCTTTGGGTAGTGACCGAAAGAACGAGATCGCGAATACAAGCGGCTGAAATGAGTTTCCTCCGGATGGTGTCTGGGCTCTCCCTTAGAGATAGGGTGAGAAGCTCGGTCATCTGGGAGGGACTCAGAGTAGAGCCGCTGCTCCTCCACGTCGAGAGGAGCCAGTTGAGGTGGCTCGGGCATCTGGTTAGGATGCCCCCTGGACGCCTCCTTGGTGAGGTGTTCCAGGCACGAGGAGGCCCCGGGGAAGACCCAGGGCACGCTGGAGGGACTATGTTTCTCGGCTGGCCTGGGAATGCCTTGGGATTTCCCCAGAGGAGCTGGCCCAAGTAGCTAAGGAGGGGGAAGTCTGGGCCTCCCTGCTTAGGCTGCTGTCCCGACAACCCGACCCCGGATAAGCGGAAGAAGATAAGTGGATGGATGGATGGATAATTGTACATCACTGTGATTGCAACCTGTTGTTTTTATTGTACTTTATAAATAAATTGACTTGACTTAACATTATTTGCTTATTATTCCCTATTTTATATTCAACAATCAGCATTATATTCATGATGACTGCTGTGCTGCAAATAATAACAATTACAAATAACATTGTCAAAACAGAACTTTACTTGAGCATTAGTGGCACAGTACCAAATATATTTTAAGCAAATCAAAATGTAGCCAATGCCCAAATCAAAAATAAACTGCATTTAAAATGTTTAGATAGTTATTGCTAAATACTACTTCAAAAAGTTCAAGAAAATCTGGTTCCTTTGAGGTATAAAAAGTGAAGTTGTTTCAGCTTTTGAACAGCACAAAGCAGATCAATCAAACAGAACAAGACAATTTATTTTGGTTAATTTAGGTAAAAACTATAAAACCATACATCAACCAAACAACCACTTCCCACCAAGTGGTGGCAGCAGTACAGAGTAGAAAAAGAGAAAGTCTTTTATTTATAGTCACAAACAGGAAGCACTGACAATAAAACTCAAATTAAACATTTAATACCAAGCAAAAAAATACATCAAAACAAAGAGCTGCTTTAGGTTTCTGTCAAAAACTATGATTGACATAGAAAAAGTTGAAAGAAATTACATCTTGTGAGAAAAACTTGATGTCTGTAATCTAACATTTTAAGCATAGTCATAAATGCAATATATTATTTTTTTTCTTTAAGCATACTAAAACACTTTATTTGCAATGTTTGTACTAAAAGGAGGGATAACAAGAAACTGAAATGTGAACGTTAGACACAAAACTGTCTCATTGTTACATGTCACAATGTTAAAACTGCTCTTGCTGCTATTTCTAGTGAACACATTGAGAAGAAACAGATGAGATCATTTCCACTGTGGGGGTACATCTAAAAGACAAGAAGACAGACCAATTAGATTTTTTAAAAGAGGCTCCTCCCATTTTAATGTGTCCTCCCATTCAATGGAGCCATGTTAAGATTAATCTGTGTGCAGTTTGATCATAATTATCAGATGATGTCAGTTATCAGAACAACGATGATCGTATTTTATGTAGCGTTTGTGTTCACTGCTGTGCGTGAGTATCGTTGAAAAGTTTCCTTGTGTTTTATTTAATTCATTTTGACATTTTAGACTACCTTTTTATGACTTGTTTATTTGTATTTCAGAATGCACAAAAGACCAAAACTTTTCAACAAAGACAGTCGATGTTGGGGAAGATGTCACTCTAACATGTAGTCGAAGGTCTAACAAGTCAGGATCTCTATTCTGGATAAAACTTGTTCCTGGAAACTTGCCTGAAGTCTTGGGAGCAACTTACACTTTTAATCATAGCATTGTTAAAGAGACTCTTCATTTCAAATTAAATCATGGACCTGAAACATTTGTTCTTCAAATATACCAAATAAAACTGAGTGACACTGCTTTTTACTACTGTGAAGAGGTAATTGATCTCCAGAAAACAGTTTTGAATGTCACCTTTATCAGCGTCAAAGGTAATCAAACTAGTCTTCAATTTGCTGACACTCAGCTTTAAGTTATCTGAAGTTCATCTCTTTGTAAAGCAGACCATATTTTGATTGTGGAATCATTTGCTTTGAATCATGACTTAAAGTTAAGTAATTGTGCAATACAATTCAAAAGGATTTAAAATTTAGCAAAATTTCTCCTATTTCCCAGGACCAGAACCTGAGATCAAAGCCATCGTCTCAGAGTTTCCATCTGTTGCCGTCCGTCCAGGAGACTCTGTGACTCTCCAGTGTTCAGTCCTCTCAGAGTCTGACAATCAGATGTGTCCAGATAATTCCAGTGTTCACTGGTTCAGAGCTGGATCAACTGAAACTCGTCCCAATTTGATTTATGTTCGTGGAAATGGTGGAGAGAAATGTGAGCGAAGTCCAGAGGCTCACGATCTACAGAAATGTGTCTACAACTTTTCATGGAGTCAAATCAGCTCCTCTGATGTTGGAACTTATTACTGTGCAGTGGTCACATGTGGACAAATACTGTTTGGAAAAGGAACAAAACTGGAAATGGAAGGTAATCTTTTTTTTTTTGCTATTTATTTTTTTGTTGCTATTACACACTAACCCCATAAATGTTTTATTTGTGTCCCAGAGACCTTATTAGTGTTTAATTTTTTTTTTTTTTTTTTTTTTTTTGTGGTCTAATTTTTTAGCACCATGGTCATTCTCAGACTCCTGGGCGCCCATCATACTTCTTAGCTTGTCGTGCGCTGCTTTGGTTATAAGCTTGACTGTTATTGTCCTGCTTGTTCACAAAATCAAGAAACTAAAGTGTAACATCAATGGTATTACAATCTCATTACAAGGCATCCACTATTTTTTTTTCCTTTTCATTATTGGTTGCTTATATATTTGTGATTTCTCATATTATATTTTAGCTGCTGCTGTTGATGCTGGAACAACTGCTGTTCAACAAAGTCAGTCGGTAAGCAGGTCAGATGTTGCAGTTGTATGTTAATCTTGGATTTTGTCATGCCAAACTGTTTTGTTATGTTTTTTACAGACACCTGAAGATACCTTGGTTTATTCTGTGCCAAATTTTACCAAAAAGAAAAGTGGCCAAAGAGCAAAGAGGAGTTTGAACACCACTGAGCAGCAGAGCATTTACTCTGATATCTGGGCTTCGGGGAATGAATAACAACATTATCACACAAACATTATCAGATTTAACCAATGTTAGTTTGGTGTTTTTATTGTGAACTATGTGAAATCATTTTAGATTATGTTTCCAGAGTGACATTTAAAATATCATTGTATAGCAAATCTCAATGTAACGCTTTTAATTTGAAAAATCTGTACAGTTTTAGTTTTATTTCTGCAGGTTACTTAACAACAAATATATAATATCGAACAAACATGTCATTTTTTGTTGTTTTCTTTTTAAATTTACCATTTCATTTTAATAGAATTTCATTATAAGACAAAATGTGTTTAAATGAACAGAACAGAAAAGTTTTCCATAAACGTGCCTCGAAGGAAAAACTTCAATTACCTTACAGTCAATTTTATGGAGCTATTGTACAATAAGTAGCTAATGCTTACAATTACTTACAAAAGATGCACAAAATTATTGTTGGTAAAAACAAATAAATTAATAAAAAATAAACAAGACTTGTTCTTTTTTTTCTTCTGACTAAATGAGAAAAAAAACTGTAAGTTTTTACTGATTTGAAGAAATCAGCAAGTTTGAAAATTGTCAAATGAGGTTATGTTTGTGTTGAGAGTCCAACAAAGTTGTTTGACAATTATTAACGGCTACATATGTGACAAAGACTTAAAATGAACTCTAAGACTATGTTATATTAAAAACATCTCTTATCAGAACAGCTCATAGTGTTTCAGTGTGAGGTGGGTATTTCTTTTCATTTTCTGGAAATGACAGCTTTAAACCAGGAGTTACAGAGAAAAAGAGTAAATTCTAGAATCTCCAAACCATACATCATAGCTGATCTCACAGCTGTCTTGTAAACCTTTCCTTTGACCTTTGCTCCCATCCTTTTGTCACAAATCACTCCTGAAACTTTCCTCCATCCTCTCCTTCATGCCTGGACTCTCTTCTTCACCTCTTTACCACACTCCCTGCTTTCCTGGAGTGGACCCTAAGTACTTGAAGTCCTGACCTTTGTGACCTCTGCTCCTTGTAGCCTCACTGTTCCACCTGCCTCCCTCTCATTCACAAATAGTCACCTCTTGTCCAAGTCTAGCTTCCACAACTCTTTCCCAGATCATCCAGCTAATATAAATCTAGCTAATGTATGTAGTTTAATCTTCTAACTAACCTGTGAAAGATTTCTGAGGAGATTAACATAAATATACAGATACGATATGATGCAGTTTCATGAATATGGTGGGCCCTGTGCTCTAATGCTCTCATTTTTGAATAAATGGTAAGGAACTATTTTACATATCAAAGGTTTTTATTAAAAATACATTAGTTACTTATGTACAAACAAATAACATGAACAAACTTTAAAGTGGTCATCTTCTGTTTTGGGCTACATTAGAATCATCTCATGAAAATGCTTCTTAGTAAAATTCAAGTTTGATAATCTCATAATGAAACTCCATCTATCCATTTTCTTCCGCTTATCCGGGGTCAGCTGCCTAAGCAGAGAGGCCCAGACTTCCCTCTTCTCAGTTACTTGGGCCAGTCCCTCTCGGGTGAATCCCAAGGCATTCCCAGGCCGGCTGAGAAACAGTCCTGGATCTTCCCCTGGGCCTCCTCCCGGTGGGGCATGCCCGGAACACCTCACCAGGGAGGCGTCCAGGAGGCATCCTCACCAGATGCCCGAGCCACCTCAACTGGCTCCTCTCGACATGGAGGAGCAGCGGCTCTACTCTGAGTCCCTCCCGGATGACCGAGCTTCTCACCCTATCTCTAAGGGAGAGCCCAGACACCCTGCAGAGAAAACTCATTTCAGCCGCTTGTATTCGCAATCCCATTCTTTCAGTCACTACCAAAAGCTCGAGACCATAGATGAGGGTAAGAACATAGCTTGACCAGTAAATGGAGAGCGTCGACTTTTGGCTCAGCTCTCCACGACAGATTGGTACAGCATCACTGCAGACGCTGCACCAATCTGTCTACCGATCTCCCAATCCCAATAATGAAACTCAGGGAGAGAAAATTTAGGAGTCCCTTATTGCTATGGGCCACTGCCTTTTCAACATTTTTTTGTTTTATAAGATAACTGAATGTTTGAGAAGCAGTTAGTTTTCTTTGTGTGTGTGTGTGTGTGTGTGTGTGTGTGTGTGTGTGTGTGTGTGTGTTGATCTTTAATCTAGATATAGCTTGTTATGGTGATAAATGTGGGGAGAAAGTGAACTAGCTTTGTGAAATTGAAAATCTCAAAGTAAACCTAAAGTTACCTTTTTAAGCCATTAATTTAGGTTTGTAGGACAAGCACGTATATTTACAGCACAACACATAAAGATATGGGAAATTCTTTACAAAAAATTAACATGCTAATAATAATAATAATGGTGCTATGTGTCAAACATGTAGAAAACAGTTGTTTTTTTTAAAATTGCTGTTGAAAAAAACTAGAAAAATAAATATGCTGCATTTTGACCTACATTGAAATAGCCCAGAAAACCTCATCAGCACAACAGGAAACTGTTATAAAGACTGCTGTCATGTGGCTGCATCAGGCAGTCCTATCACACCCACCATCACCCACAGAAAAGCTTGAACTGTCAAGATGATGCAAATATGGATTGTACTGATTTTTCTTGACCAAGGGTGTAAGTGCTCACCATTCTCTCTGTAAATATCTTTTTGTCATTTTTACAATTGTAATTTTTTACTGTGTATTTTTGTGCAATAAGAGATTTTTCAGTATTCTGTAACAGTGAGGCCATTATTATATTATAGTATAGATTATAGTAATTCAGTAAAGAAACAAATTAACTTATTGCATTTTATGATCAAAATATTAATTGAATACTGACACCATTTACTTTAACTACCTTACCTTTTTATGTAGACTCGTGGATTTCAGTGACCACAGGTCAACTTGGTGAACCTGTAACTTTCATATGTTTGTGCTCTGATGGGAAATACAGCAACACTCGAGTCAAGTGGTACAAACAGAGTTTTGGTGATACTCTTACATTGATAACGACACTGATGAAAACCACTACTGATCCAGCATTCGAACAAGGGTTTTCCTCACGATTTGCTGCAAACTTTGCAACAGAGAAGAGCACATTAACCATTCTGAAGACCGTTAAAGAAGATGAAGCATTGTATCATTGTGCATTCTCTACCTGGAAGACAGATCAGTGGATTGGAACTTATTTGTCTTTGAAAGGTAACACAAGTCACACTGTAAGCAGAGTAGGTCTAATATATTTTACATCAATTTCTATGATGATTCTGTCATTTCAAATATGAGGTTTTTTTTAATCTGGTCACATAAAATGTGTAACATTTTATTATTTCCACTCTTTCATAGAGAACATTACAAAAACAGTAAATTACAGTGTTGTTCAGTGGCCAACTGTATCTGGTCCAGTTCAACCAGGAGATACTGTGACTCTCCAGTGTTCAATCCTCTATGATTCTCTGACATGGTCCTGTCCGAGTGAACATAGTGTGTCCTGGTTTGTAGTTAGAAAAGATATAGTTCATGGAAATGCCATCTACAAAGACAAGAACAGACCTTACAAATGGGACAGGAAACAAGACGCATCATCTCCTTCAAAGAGCTGCATTTATCACTTCTCAAAAAATGTCACCTCCTCGGATAGCGGAACTTACTACTGTGCTCTAGCCATGTATGAAGACGTTATGTTTGGTAATGGAGCGGAACTTGAAATTGAGGGTAAGTGTAAGACTAAATTACTAAATTACCGATTTTGAATTTGAAAATTTTGGGGACAGCAACATAAGTTAGAGTTGTGTGTGTGTGTGTGTGTGTGTGTGTGTGTGTTAGGTGCCAGTGGACTTTCTATTGGTGTTTTACAGATGAACACTAGTGTCCTGCCTCTGACGTGGACTATCCTGGCTTTAAGTGTGCTAGCCATCCTTGTTACATTCATTAAGACAAAGTCTAATTCGTGCAGAGGTAATACAGCAGATTTTACCACATGACATATATGTATAATGATAATTTGCTGTTCAAAAATTGCTACATAAGCTGTTTTAATTTTTGTGTCATGGATTTTTATATTGATTTTACAGTTTCAGTATGTCTGCAATCAAATGATGGAAAACAAAAAGTAAAGGTAGGACTATCAAAAACTGTTTATTTGTGTTACTATTGTTCATAATTCAAAGTCTTCTATAAAACGTCCTCAGAGAGAAGAGGACCCACAAATTTACTCTACTGCCATCTTCACTGTGATAAAAAATGTCAGTGGTGGAAGGAAAAATGCAAACACGACAGAGAAAGAGAAGACTTTTGCTGCTGTCATGGCTTTGGAGGTGGAATAACACATCAGCAACTGGAACATCATCAGCCATGTCTTGTAGGCATAAAGATTTGCTGTTTTGATTCAACAGAACCTTTAGAGCAGAGGTCATTATTCAGACAAAAGATTGAAGTAAAATGTTATAACTTAAACTTCTATTTACTGCTTCATTATGGAATTGTTATCTGTAGCAAACAAATTAGTTAAAGAGAGCATAATGAATGATATGAATTTAAATAAGTTAGGTCTTATTTTGCATGTCTGTTTGTTTTGCATCCAATTCGTTTTGTGATGTAGCGGAAGGGAGAAGTGATAGAATATTAAATCCAGATTGTTTTTTAGGGGAAGAGTGGTGCATTGAGCTGTAAAAATTTCTTTGGTAGAATAACCAAAAATTGCTTTTTCTTTTTCACCAAGAAAAAGCCAGTTCTTTCAGCTTGGCTCTTTAAAGAGCTGACTCTAAAAGAGCCGACTCTTTGGGAAACAGATCACAGCTGTTGTGTCCAACACTTGCTTCGATACTCAACGTTTGCATTCACCAAGTTCACTCGTCCACATTGACATGACTGATTGTACTGATGTACAGATTTGAATGGTTACTAGTTTATTTTGTTGTATGTTTTTCTTTACAAATAACTGTTTTATCTGCTATATTTTGTTTCTTCCCATTTTTGTCATAATCTATGAGCCAGATTGTGACAACAAGTAAGCTCAATACACCAAGTAGCTAGAGTTGTAAGGGGAAGCTGAAAAACGGATCCTCGGGTTTTCTAGTGACAATGTTAATAACTACAAGAACCAAACAAAACAAAAAACTCAGTTACATAATGTAACTCCCAATAAAACACAAGAAAACCAAATGGAGAGTAAAACCATACACAACTAAAAACAAATATGAAGTCTCAAACCATGACAGGTATAGGTAACACCAGGACATGTGATTCACCCTTGAAACTTCTTCACAAAGACTGAAATGTTTTGAATGAGTTTGCCCCCGGTGGCTATCAGTGGTATCAAACATTGAGGCTCACTGTTGCTTCTCATCATTGGCTTGCTGAATGACTATTTTAAGTACATCCTATTTAAAGTAATGTCAGGGTGAAGCTTTTGCCCACCAGACTGAAACCTTTCCCTGACACTGTGCATGTCCCACTCCTGTCAAGAAATACTCGACACTCAAATTTTGGTGAATTCTGGTTTACATTAAAACGAGTAAAAATAAATAAATAAATAAAGTAAGTTCTTTAGACTGCCCCTTTCTTCAGGGGTTGCCACAGTGAGCAAACTCACACAAGTAATTTGGCAATTGTTTTACACCGGATGCCCTTCCTGCTGCAACCTCAGAATCACAAGACTGCAGCGCTGACCACCGAGCCACCGCAGCCCCACCTTAAAACTAGTAACGCTGTAATAAGAAAAAAAAAAGTGATTTTGGTTTGAACTGAAAGTTGTCTAGCTATGTCACTGTCACTTTGTATATAAACCAATAAATTTTTTTAATAGCACAACTTGCTTTTCATGTATATGAGCAACAATTCCTACAAATACCATTCCTTTGTCTAGTTAATTTTTTTATCATCAGTAAAAACTGAGGCATGGAGTTAGTTTATGAGATGTGTCAGGGAGAAAGAGCCACTGCATTTGTACCAGATTTAGATGTATTGCTTCATACAGCAGCTGTCCTTACTCAGAAAAAGAAACCACAAGGCAGGAAGCTTCTGTGATCAGTGTGCTACAGAAGTGTAAAAAAACCCAAAGGTGTTGCTGCCCTGTTCGTACATTACTTTTTCCAGATGTAATGAATGTATGACTAGTTTTACAGTTCAACTGAGGGTATTTTGATAATAGCAAGAAAAAAGACAAAACAAAAAAAAAACTAATTTCCAAGGGTTTTAAGGGTTTTATGTAAGAAATATCATGACCAGTAGAGGGCACTATAATAACTTAACAATAAAGTGAAATTAACTTTTCTATTTCTTTCTTATTTAATTATTTATTTAGTTAGTTAGTGAGTTAAAAAAAGACAAGTCTAGTTTAATAGTTTTGTTTTATTATACTGTTTAAAATCAATTTTTGAGGTTACCAATGAATTGACAGTGTTTCTCTATACCTCCTAAAACCATTTTTTAAATGCATAATGGTTTCTGTTGTATGTTATAAAATAACTGCAAAAACAACCCAAGTTCAACGACACTAAATGTGTCACACAGATAATTCCTTTATTAATAATGTTTATGTTGGTGCTTTCTACATTTTTATTGATAAAGTACTGCAACATCTACAAATGCACAAAGGCAAAGTATCGCTGCTTGACTTGTTGCCTGCAACATAAACATGTTTTAGCTATTTGCTTCAAATGTATGTTCTTCTTTAGGAGGTTTCTTGCAGCGTTTGATGGTCTGTTCTCACAGCAGAGTACACACACTCCTGTGGAGATTCTTTCCTCTTCTTTATTCCTTTTGCCTTTCTTGTTGAGAAATTTAATGCTACATAGTTTACTGCATCTGCATCAGCATCCTGTAAAAAAAATATATATATATATATATATATATATATATATATATATATATATATGTATATATAAATTTTACTTTAATTTACTATCATTTTATGCTTTGAAATGTATTTTGCAGTTTACACTCCAACTGCACATGCTTAGGAGACAAGATGGATGTTCTTTTTCTTTTTTAAATCACAAAAAAATAGTTTATTCTATTGTTAAGATTAGTTTGACTGTCAAAACAATCAGTTAAAAAAACATTTCAACTTTAATAAAACTGCAAAAAACAAATTAAAATCCTTGTAGTAGTAAATGTTTGACAAGCTATTATTTTAACAACGGAACAACAAATGGCTGTATTTTAGATACGTCACATTTTTCATACAGAGAAGTGTAACTACTCCAGCCTGAGTAAACCTTACTCTTTGTTTATCCTCCTCTCACATTGGTACAGAGTGATATAAAGACATTTACCTTTTTATTTGATTTGTTCCTCATTGACCTGTCACGTCCAGGATGACTGATATCTCTGTTTACTCCTGTAACCAAATAATTCACATTATTTGTAATGTGAGTACTAATGTTGCTTCTTCTGTTTGATTTACTGTCCTCACATGAACAAAGAGCTGCATAAGATATATTACATTAATAAATGGTAAATGGCTTGCACTTGTATAGCACTTTATCTAGTTCAAGGACCTCAAAGCGCTTCACACTACAACCATTCACACATTTATACCCTGATGGTCGTAAGCTACAGATGCCCTGGGGCGGGTTGACAGAAGTGAGGCTGCCATCACACCGGCGCCACCAAGCCCTCTGACCACCACCCGCAAGGCGGGTGAAGTGTCTTGCCCAAGGACACAAAGGCTGAGACTCACAGAGCGGGGACGAACTCTTACCTCCTGAGTCACACGTTCAGCCAGTTAAACTAGTGAGCTCAATTGAAACAGTCAAGGAACAAATTTCCTTTTCAATAAACCAAATGCAAAAAAGGTTTAAAAAATTAAACCAATTAAATATTATCTTTTGTACACCGTGTTCTCGTTTAACTTTGATATGTTCAGCTACTTGGAAGCATAGTAAGTTCATTGAGTAATAAAACAAAGCTAAGTATACTAACATTCAAGTTTGGGAAGGGTTCACTATTTTAAGGACTAGGTAGGAACACTGTATAACAATTCTTAGAATACAGCTTGTAAGAGTTTAGCAATATTGGTTACACAAAGTTATTAAAACATTTCTGATAAGTCAAGGAAATTTATTTATATAAAATGCAAAGACCTGAGCCACTTTTGAATGACAGTGAATTGTTGCACTTTTTTTGGGAGCCTGCTAAAACCAGAAAATGGCCATCAATGTCACTCTACATATGCAAGTTAAGACCCAGTGCCAAAAATAAAACAAAAGAAACAAACAAAATAAATATGTAAAAGTTACCTTTTTAAGGATGGTTTGAGAAAAAGCAGAAAACTGTTTGTGAGCTAATAAGTCAAAGGAGATTGTTTGAATAAATCAGGTTCTGCATCTAACAGGCTAAAAAGAAGATGCTTGTACTCAGCACACATTATCAGACTTCTTTTCTGAGAAAGTTCTTCCTTTCAAATGTTTTCCCTCCTTTTTAAAAGAACAACAGAGAATCCTAATCTGTACATATGTTCACATAACTGTCCACCAGCTAATCTGGCCTTTCCGAGGTCTGCATGTCAACCAAGATTTGGTGCATTATACTGCAGGATTTAGAAAGCATATGTAAAATACTTTTAATTCATAGAAATTTATCCTAATATTTTTAAATACCAAAGTTTGGTTGCCTGGATTCTTGTAATACTCATCAGTTTACCATTAAATATTGCTCAGGAATTCAAGAGCTATTATACTTTAGCCAAACCTGGTATACTGCACATGTAGAACAACAAGCTGTTCAAGGATAACTATGAATAAGAGCCTTTTCATTAGATAATTAGTTAATTAATATAAAGACATTCATCTATACTATTGTATGTTTTAGTCATTTATGACGATTATATAAAAAGCTAGATGTTTATCTTAGCTAAATCTTTGGCTGATAATCTAAATACTTTGTGTACTTACCACGTTTGCATAGTTTTATATGCGACAAACTTACCTTTGCAAACCCTCTGTTTTATGTAGACAATAAGGATGACAATTATAGTCACACAGCAGGCTAACAGCACACCCAAAATGATGACAGTAATGAGAACATGTTGTCCTGGAACCAACAGAATTAGAGAATAGACATTCAGTATTTTTCTTACAAGCGTCAAATCAAAATATCAAAAGTAGTATAGAGACAGTCTTTATAAAACTCGTCTTTACGTCATTTGATGAGGTAAAGTAGGACTACGTACCCCTTCCACACTTTGAGGTGAATGTAAAATATATCAAACAGCAGTATTGACCTGATACTGATTAAGTAATTATTATTATTTATTTTTTTTTACTTTTAATTCTCAAAATAAAATTATTTTAATTTCAGTTTGGTTATGACAAAGCTCTCAATTATCTAGAGTTTTCCCAGTTAATGACATATCAATGTGTCTGATATAAAAAAGTAATTATTATATAAAGATTTAATAGTAAAACATACCTATATCCACTTTTGTTCCTTGACCAAGCAGAATCCTTCCACATGTGACCACAGCACAGTAGTAAGTCCCAGCATCTGAAGGGGTCTTCATAGTTTTGGACAGTCGGTATCCACAACTCTGTCTTTCTTGTGCATCACTGCAATTCTTTTTATCATAAACGATGTTTGGATGAGATTCTCCAAGTCCAACTCTAAACCAGTACACACTGTTTTCACCTGAACACCCGTCAGTGTTTTCTTTGGTCTTGGAGAGAAGTGAACAGCTGAGAGTCACTGTGTCACCCTCCTGGACTGATATGGTTGTGGGAGTTTGACTGACAGAGATGAAGCTTTGTCCAATATGATCTAGATTGGTTCAGTAAGTGAAACAATAAAACATTAAAAAGAATGAATGATTTAAAATGCTAAGTTGAGTTATAAACTCTGTTGAATTTAACACAGCTTATTACTTGCAGTCAGAAAAATACTCCTTACATCAAAAAGGGGTAAAAATGTGAAAATCTAACTGAGCTTACCATTTACGACCAAGTAGATTCCTGCAGCAAAACTCTGAGAATATGCAGTTCCATTCTGACAGAAATAAGTTCCTTCATCCTCCTTAGTGACATTTCTGATGGTAAGAATGTACTCTGCTGTCCTCTCTGTTATTTTAAAGCGACCATTGTTAAATTGTCCACGAAGTTTCTGTTCTTGAAAACTTCCTGAAGCAACTGTCTGGACCATATATCCAAGAGGCTGCTTGTACCAATGAAAGAATTTCCCATCCTTCTCAGAAACTGGACAATGGAAAGTAGCATTTCCTCCAACTTCAACCACAGTCAAAGGGATTTGTTGAGGAATCTCTGCTGTTTGAATCAGAGCTGAAGACAAAACAGGTAAATATGTTAAATGTCTGCCAACACCGTTTGTTACCTTGGATTGAATTCAAACTACAGTGCCTCACTAAAGTGAATCTAACAATTTTTACATACACACTTTCACCAACATAGAAATATTGAAGCAGAACTTACAAGTTGAAGTAAGAAAAAACAAAGTAGCCAGTCTTCCAGTCATTGTGGTAAAACACACTTGTCTAACACAAGTGATAACTTCCTACCCAAATAAAGGTTTAGTCACACTATCTTCATTGTCTGCAAAGTGGAAAATGTCCTGATTGGCTGAAAAACAAAAGTACACTCCCTCTATCTTGTTGTTACAACTTTATAGGCAGTTCTGACACTTCTTAAAATGCTTTTGTCAAAAAGCCATTTAAATGTAAAATTTAGTTACTCCACAATAAAATGGAAATTTCACAGTTTTATTATGTAACTGATATCTCAAAACAATGCAAGTCTTAATTAGGCTTAAACCTAAATGTTGTTTGAAATGCACTGAACTTAGCATGTAATATTTTTTAAGCATTTAGAGACAAAGGATTAATGAATGGATGTTCAGAGTATTTGGGGTTATTGTTTTTTCGTGTTTCCGATTATCAGTGTGGGTTTATTGTTTCTTTCATTTTGTTATTGAATTGTTCCTCATGTTTAGTTTTGTCTTTGTTTAGTTTGTGTTCCTATAATCATTCACCTTTCCTCTTCTCCGTACCTGTCAGCCTGCCTCAACCACCCACACCTGTCCTTCGTTCACAATCAGTCACCTGTGGCCACTTTCAAATCATCCTCAGCTTTTAAAACCTATTCCTCTCCCTCACTTTGCTGCTGGTTCATTGTTTCACCTTCATGTGCTGTCCGGTTTCCCTTGTGTCTCACCCTTTGTGTTCTAGCAATCCTGTTTTTTGTAAGTTTTGTTATTTAGTTTTAGTTGCAGCTTGTCAGCCTTTTGTTTTTATTATTTTGTAAATAAATTAGTTTTCTTTTAAGTATTAGTCTGCATTCTGTGTACCTTTCCTTTCAATTGATGCCAATTTTTACCTGAAATTTATAAAATAAAGAAAGAAAGCAGAGTGTTCTTTAAAAAAAAAAAGTATTGTAGAAAACAAATCTGTTTTAGTCATGTCTTATGTGCATATCAGAGAGTTTATTTTATTGAATTGCCTCACCACATGTATTTCCCTAGCTTTATTTTACTTTGCTGTGTTTGGAACATTTTAGGGCAGCACACCAGCGCAGTGGTTAGTGTTGTGGCCTTACAGCAAGAAGATCGCATGTTTGATCTCCTGGCCTTTCTGTGTGGAGTTTACATGTTCTCCTCCTGCATGCATGGGTTCTCTCTGGGTACTCTGGCTTCTTCCTACAGACCAAAAGCATGCATATTAGGTTCATTGATAGCTCTTTGGTCAATAGCTCAACTGAGTAAGAGGTGTGAATGGTTGTTTGATGTATTTGTCTCTATCTGTCCCTGTGATGGGCTTGTGACCTGTCCATGGTGTCCCCCACCTCTGACACAATGACCACTGGAGGAAGGCACCAGCTGTCTCATGACACAAAAAGGAAATAGTGGGTAAAGAAAACTGATAGATGGATGGAGCATTTTAAAATGCCAGTCTGGGGCATTGATGGTAAAGATACCCATCAATATTATCATATGGGTGTGTGGACTACATAATATAGTCATAACATGTTTTTTCTTTTAAAAAAGTAAGTAATATTTGTTTGTTCCTTTCAATCACTCTAAATGAAGCCCTCAAGAAAGAGAGACACAAAAAGAGGTAGAGAAGCCCTTGTAACTCCGGGTCAATTTGACCCAAAGGCCACAGAAGGGTTACAATATTGTAATGAACATGTCACAGATTTTAAATGTCATTTTTGAATGAATAACACATTTACCTTTTGATTAAGAATGTGAGTCAGCTTTTCTAACAAAGATCTAAGACTATTCCTAATTGTGTAAGACCAATACAATTGGCTCTGGTCATATAAAAGTTTGTGCACCATCTAACCGCTAACATAACTTTCTCAAAACTATTCAAGGGCAGTAGTATTGTGATCTAATGAAGTTGGTGTGTAATTTCTTGTAAAGTGCTGATATGAAGGCTGTTAGTGCCTCCATAATACAGCAATTGGAGTTAAATCACAGACAAAGTAATTTCAGATAAGTGGTTTAGTTTGAAAATGTCATGCAGTATCTCAAAATGTAAGGGTTTTATTGTTTATCATGTAAAGGGATACATTTAAAATGTAGATGAGATGTCAGTAAATGGGTGTATTTAATGTTTCTAATGGCAGAAAGCAGAACTATTTTGTTTAATGAAGGTAAAAGGAACTTAGTAAAATAAATCGGTTTCAGAAAGAACTATCTTATAATATTAATTTATCTGGTTTTATAGGTCGTACATAAACTATTCAGAGCTGAAAGTAACACATAGACATACTGGTTTCAGGCACATGACCAACCAACAAAGCTGTTTACTTGGAAGACACCCTACTATGGGCCTCCACAGGAAATGTGTTGCATGTTGTAGCCAACATAAAAAAAGGCTAAGAACTAATTTTAGCTGAACCAGCGGGTCTGCTTCTACTTACACTGTCTGTGAATGCGCTAATTTAAAGTGTGCAGCATCAAAATTTCTGACAAAATCATTGAATTTTATCTTCATTGCCGAATGTTTCAATTTATAAATCACCTCTCTTTTTCCATACAGTCTTTATTGTTGTCAGCTGTGGAAAACGTAGCATTTTAGCATATACTTTATTAAATATATTGTTACCACATTTAATCCAGTGGCCCAGTAGTACATTAACACTGACAAATTGGGACATGATGCACTACAGCATATGTCCTCACAAGGACGGCCTCCGGTCAAACTACGCCACAAGTTGACAAAAGGAGAGTAACTACCAATGATTATTGTTTTACTAGTGCCACTAAATGCAACTAGTATAGAAAAGCAAAGTAGATGAGGAAATGGATAACCAATACCAGTTTTATGTTAATAAATGTTCAAAGGGCTTCATAAGTTTTAGTTTATTTGATGAAAAATACGATCTGTTCAAAACAGCACATTAGTAAAAAAAAAAGGAAACAACATGCAACAAAATAGTTTATTTAATCAAAATATGCATTTGTTTACATAATTCTAAAAACAAAATAAATCCATGTTGTGTTAAATGATATACAATACAAATACAGTGTGTCAACAAAGAAAAAAATAAACAATACAGCAATAGTTTGTCCTCGGCAAATACAAAATAATACCTAATGTGGATAATGATGGTATTGGTATTTTTGCAAAACAGTGTTAACATTTGGAGGATACTTCTCAGCACTAAAAATGAAGACAACTTAAAAGCATTAGAAGATGATTATATGAATCCTGGAACTGATTTCTTCTTGTTGCACACCCAGCGAATTGAGTGCATAATGTTCTTTCAGTCCAGTGTAGAAAAGCTTGTTTCAGAGCCAGTAAATACTCCTTCATCTCCATCCTTAAATTATTTGTCATTAAAAAAAGACATTGAGAGAAAAAAATTAAAAATGATGTCAATATGTGTTAATTTGACAAGCAAAATATACATTAAAAAATAACAAGTAAAAGAAAAATGCCTGCCGCATCTTTTAGGACTTGATTGTTTTTGTATTGGTGGTTTATTTCATGAAAGATGTCAATAGTGGGTTTTTGTTTTTTTTTGTTTTTTTTTTGCCCACACTCAATAGAAAGTGAAAAAATTAAATAAAACTTTATTGACTTGGCCTTAAATATAGTTTGCAAGGTCTATTTTATTGATTTAGAAGCAAATGTGTCATGTTTTGTCATTTATTCATGCAAAAAATTACAAGGAGTTCAACTAAGTTTACATACCTTCATTCTCTGGAGAATAAAAGGACTGCAATCACAGTAATGCACAGACCCAACAGCACACCAAGGCTAATGACAACAGGGTCCCAATTTTCTCCTGACACGATGGATGGATGGATGGATGGATGGATGGATGGATGGATGGATGGATAGATAGATAGATAGATAGATAGATAGATAGATAGATAGATAGATAGATAGATAGATAGATAGATAGATAGATAGATAGATAGATAGATAGATAGATAGATAGATAGATAGATAGATAGATAGATAGATAGATAGATAGATAGATAGATAGATTAATTTGTTTTTTTTCAATAACATATATAGATATAAAACTTTGAAGACCACGACATACTCAGTTTTTTTTCAAGTGCAATTAGGCAAAATAAAAGAATTAGAAAGAATTTAAAAATAAAACCAGACAACCTTTCTTTGTTTGCTTTTTAACGAATCTTTGTTTGTAAATATTTTATGTCTTTGTTCAGAAGAAAATTGCATTTATTATATTACATAAAACAAATTTTACTGATGAATATAATTATGTCATGTTTTCTGTCTTTCATTTATAAAATAAATGGTGATGGTGAAATTGATGACAAATCAGTTTTTAACTAAAAAAGGTGAAGCTCTTAATCATCAAGTGTTTTTCCAGTTAATGGCATATCAATGTGTCTAATATAAAAAGTAACTAAAAAAATTGCATTTCAAAAAATTGCTTTTTAGGATAAATACATTCTGTTTTTTTCTATTTCTCAGGATCTTTGAATAGGAAAACATACCCGTGTCCACTTTTGTTCCTTGACCAAGCAGAATCCTTCCACATGTGACCACAGCACAGTAGTAAGTCCCAGCATCTGAAGGGGTCTTCATAGTTTTGGACAGTCGGTATCCACAACTCCGTCTTTCTTGTGCATCACTGCACTCTTGAGCATAAACAATGTTTGGATGGGATTCTCCAAGTCCAACTCTAAACCAGTACACACTGTTTTCACCTGAACACCCGTCAGTGTTTTCTTTGGTCTTGGAGAGAAGTGAACAGCTGAGAGTCACTGTGTCACCCTCCTGGACTGATATGGTTGTGGGAGTTTGACTGACAGAGATGAAGCTTTGTCCAATATGATCTAGATTGGTTCAGTAAGTGAAACAATAAAACATTAAAAAGAATGAATGATTTAAAATGCTAAGTTGAGTTATAAACTCTGTTGAATTTAACACAGCTTATTACTTGCAGTCAGAAAAATACTCCTTACATCAAAAAGGGGTAAAAATGTGAAAATCTAACTGAGCTTACCATTTACGACCAAGTAGATTCCTGCAGCAAAACTCTGAGAATATGCAGTTCCATTCTGACAGAAATAAGTTCCTTCATCCTCCTTAGTGACATTTCTGATGGTAAGAATGTACTCTGCTGTCCTCTCTGTTATTTTAAAGCGACCATTGTTAAATTGTCCACGAAGTTTCTGTTCTTGAAAACTTCCTGAAGCAACTGTCTGGATCATATATCCAAGAGGCTGCTTGTACCAATGAAAGAATTTCCCATCCTTCTCAGAAACTGGACAATGGAAAGTAGCATTTCCTCCAACTTCAACCACAGTCAAAGGGATTTGTTGAGGAATCTCTGCTGTTTGAATCAAAGCTGAAAAAAAGATTAAAGAATCAAAAATGTTAAATATCTGTCATCACAGTTTGTTACATTGCAACGACTTTAACAATTACTGGCACACAACATCTAACATGTATATTCTCCTAAATATTCATTTCAATTCAACTCAAGGGACACGTACATGCTGTGAAGAGAAGAATCAAAGCAGCTAGTCTTCCAAACATTGTTGTAAAACTCACTTGTCTCATACAGCTGATGCCTTTCTACCCAAATGAAGGTTCAGTCTCAAGAACGTCAAAGGCTACAAAGTGAGAATCATCCTGATTGGCTGAAATGCAAAAAGTGCCCTCCCTCAAAAACTGCTCTGATAATACAGCTGTGTATCGATCTTTTAACCTAATGAGTCAATAAAATATTTTCTGTAAAGTCTTTGAAAGTACAGAAAAGACTTATTTTTTATGTTAATACTGTATTAATGTATGAAGATTTGCTGTGGAGATACTATTATTTAACAACTGTTGAGTCTGCGGTAGCTTTATTTTGTAACCAGTATAAAAACTTGAAATCAGATTTATTCACATATATTGAAGACACCATGTGACATGCTTTAAGCACTGATTAAAAATATTTTTAAACAATAGTAAGCAGGTATTCATAACATTTGATATGTATGCATATATATTATAATTTTATATTTATATAAATTTTTACTATGCTTATGTATCTTGGTCTTAAGTGCTGCTGACAAGGTCAGAGTTTAAATCGGTTTGGGGTGAACAAAACTCGAGTTAGGGTTTTCCAAGTAACACAATGTCTGAACGTCTGTAATTCCCTAACCATAAACACATTTCTGGTAACTGGTGACCTATGGTGACCTCCAATATTGGAGAAACCAAACAGCTTCTCCACAGATTCACGGCTCAACACAAGAGGGCCAGCTCTTCAAGACCAGACTCAGTTGTACATCTACACCTCAAGTGTAAGGGACATTTTTTTCAGGACTAAAATGTTCATATTTTGGACGGAGAAGACAAATGGTTTGAGAGGGGTTTTAAGGTGCTTTTGTGTCTTCATATCAGTGGCTTCTATATTTTCCTTTGGCCAGATTATTATACCATCAGGGTATCTGATGACTGGTACTGTATATGTGTTGATGGCTTGGACTTTGTTCTTGCTATAAAGCTGACTCTTCAGAACCTGACTTACTCTGTAGGTACTTCTGTAGGTCCTCGGTAACAGACAAATACCAAATATTCATATGTGTGTATTGCAATGACAGAATTTATTATAGTGTAACACCTGCTGTTGATAAGTCATGACTATGCTATGACTTCTATTTCAAGTGCCATGAGTTCTGACAGAATGAACTTGTTTACAGGAGTGATGTAGAATTTTCTCCTCATGGGAACCAGACTGACTTGCTTTTCCCTAGCTCCTCCATCAAGTCCAGTATTTCAATATCTTTAATATAAGCTCCTGTTTTGATTTTGGGGGCCAGAGCTTTTATTTGGAGCTTCCCATTCGAAGCTGGGATTTTGATGTGAATTCTTAATTGTCTTTAAGGCTCTTTGTATGTTGTGCACCATGCATAAATAAACCTGTTTGAGTGATTTCATCAAACAGTGCCATAATAAAACTTAATAATATTTTATTTCATGGATTTTCAGTTACAGGGACATTGTGCTAGTAATTTGCTTTAGTGCTGAGCACAACTATATATTTATCACATATCAACACTACATTTTGTAGAACTGACAAAATTTGCATTCATTGGCTTTTGAAAATAAATCCATTGCCAAACTGTATATCACAGTCTTGACTATTTTTTATCAGCATGAGAGAAATTACAGTCTAGTGGCAGTCTTCAAAATAATAATAAGCTTTGCCATGAAACATGATTCTTTGAACAGGCCTAAAAAATGGCACCAGTACTTTCATGGCTCCAGAAGGTGACACCATTAACTTTGACCTTGAAAGGAGTCTTCAAAAACAAATAGGTGTCAGATAATGAAAAAAAGTGTCCTCTAAAGAGTAAAATGAAAAACTTAGGACCAGTCATCCAACAACAGCCACTGTAACATTGTTTTCTTTAATACAAAGTAAATCACCTTTCTTATTTTTTTTTCATAAAAACGACATAGAAATAGTGTTAAATTGTGTGTACCAAATTGTCATGCAATTTTTTTTTTCAATGAATCACAACTTAGTTTAAATGTGCAATATCAAAAACACTTCAAAACACACACACACAACAAACTCCAACTTATTGTAACTTTATTTAGCAATTACTTTTGTTATAGTAGTATAGCAACAAGACATATTTAGAAGGTGGTGCACAGACTGTTTCATCTCTGATCAGAGCTGCTGGTTTGTGGGGATTTTCTGACGGAAGAGTAAACACAGCCTTGATACTCCTTCTTTTTCCAATGTCTCACACTTGTTGTGGACAAATCCAGAGCAGCATAGTTCATAGCATTTCTTTCTGTATCCTGTCAAAACACACATGTAAGTATGTTAATGATTCGATTTTCACAAATGAAGATTTAATATGTAAGAAGGTAGGAAGATTTTATGGTTTCTTTACAATAAAATTCATCATTAAAAATGCAAATTTAAATAGAATACTGCAAATTTCTCAATCATCTGCTAAGTTGCACTTCACCACTGTAATTTATTAACATTTCATTATTTAAATGTGTCTGACACTTTGTTTTGTTCCACCTAAACAGTTGTTATATCTTTTTTTTTGTGAATGACTATTTAAAGTGTAAAGCACTTAGGGGTCCTTGGACTAGATAAAGCACTATACAAGTGCAAGCCATTTACCATTTTTTACCATAACATAAATAGATTTGTCTATCTTTTGCAGAAGATTTGTTGGAACACAAGGTCAGTAAAAATGCCAAAATGAAGTATATTGTAAATTGTATTTACCAAATCATCTGATTGAGCTGCAGTTGACTCGCCTTGTCCAGTCTGCTGAGAGGCATGTACTGTTCCTGTTGACAACAACAAAAAAAAAAAAAAAACGCTGCTCCTGGATGAATGTGTTTTGTGTTCTTCACAAACAGAGTTAATTAAACCAGATTTTAAAGTAAATACTGTTACAGATAGAAATGCATTGCGATAAACGTAATACTTCTTCTACAGACAAAAGATAAACCATAAAGTCAGCGACAACATTTAGTGCATTCAGTAGATTCCATAATAGAGTTGTATCTGTTTTTAATGTCTCCCTTGTTTAAAAATGTCTCCTAGTTCTTCAAATCCTTTAATTATTTATTTACTTATTGTGGTTTTATTTTGTTCTGACAATTCATATTTTAATTATATTTACTGTAGTTTATGAAATGTATATTTTTTAATCATAAATCATTACACACTGTTGAACTACATTATCTGCCCTTGGAGTATGAGTAGTGATATCATACCTGTCTTTACGTCTGAAAGATATAACCTCTGTGATCTTTTTATTTTCAGCGTGTTACTTGGTGTTAAATCATCTGAAAAATATTACTATTTGTTGTGATATACATGTTAAAAAAAACTTTCAAACTTCTTTGAAAAATTGCACACTGGAACATGTTATGTACAACATTTTTGCTATCAATTACAATCAATCTGAGTCGACATTTTTTGCACATTGCAGGACACTACTGAAAGTTAGTTGCAAAGAAATCATTATAATGACCTCATAAAATTTGTCATATCAATCAAAGAAGCACTGGAAATATATTAGACTCAGTATAAAATATTGTAAATCATCCACCTTTAAAATGGTCAGATGCTCTTCTGTGAATTTTGTAGACAAGAAGGAAGTTAACAGTCAGACAGCAGAACAACAGTCCTCCAAGCACAAGAACAAGTGGGTCTAGTTCGGCTCCTAAAAATAATAATAATAAAAAAGACACACTTAGCATTTTTTTTGTTAAACTCATGCACATACTCCAAAAACCTCCTTACAGTACAGAAATGTTTGTGTATTTTGACACATTATTTTGTTACAAACAGACTGTTATTATCTTTCTCACAACCACTAGACTTTAGAGATCAGTAACACGTTTGGTTAAGATGGATGACAATTTTGAGAATATTAGACAGTAAATACATACTTGCTTCCAGTTTAGTTCCATTACCAAACAAAATTTCTCCACAAGTAACCACAGCACAGTAGTAGGTCCCAAAATCAGAGGTGTCCTGTAATGTTTTGGACAGGCGGTAGACACAACTTCTCCCCATGTCTTCACCAGTGCTATTCCTGTGAGTGTAAATGACACTTGGATGGGAGTTTCCTGAACCAGCTCTGAACCAGTGCACACTGCGATTTCTTGGACACTGGGTGCTTGTTTCTTGGCTGGAGAGAAGTGAGCATTGCAGGGTCGTGGAGTCTCCCAGTTGGACTGCTGTAGTGTCTGGAGTTTGTTTCACATAAACAGTGGCTGGCAGGTTACAATCTGTGCAACAGTCAAACAGGAGTGTGAAGACAAACTCATGAACATTTTTAATACAAAATTAAAAAAAAATGTTATTAATAATAGATTTAAAAAAACTGACAGTAACATACCCTTGACAGTCAAGAAGAATCCTTTAATAAAAGTTTGTGAGTATTCTGTTCCACTTTGACAGAAGTAAACCGCTTCGTCTTCTTTGCTAACAGAACTGATGATAAGATTTGTTTCATCATCTTTCCTGTGGACTTGAAAACGTGTGTTATTGAATGGGTTCAACAGATTTATTTCCCTATAAACTCCTGAAGCAACCGTTTGGATCATCATTCCAAGAGACTGCTTATACCACTGAATGAATCTGTGTTCTTTCAGTGAGGATGGACACGAAAAATTAACATTGCCACCAAGTTCAAGCTCAATTGAAGCGATCGCATGAGGAACTCCTGCAGTCTGAATGAGGCCTGAGGAAGAAAAAAGAGAAATTAAGCAAGATTTTCCAAAAAAATATTATTATTGGTTATCATAAACAATATTTTATGACTTATCTGATGTGATCTAGTGGTCTTTCACGATTAGTTAGTGCAACAACAGTGTGTAGTAGTACTATGCTATACTAGAAATAAATTGCACTTACAGACAGTTCTAAGAAGAATGAAAGCAGCCAGTCCTCTGATCATTGTGGTGCAGCAGTCTTGTCTCACTCTACTGTTGTCTTCCTACCCATGGAACATTTGGTCACAAGAAGAACAAGCATTGCAAAGAAGAAATCAAAGGGATTGGCTGAAATGTTGGTGAATATCCGCCTACACTTAGCAGCAGCAATTCTGATCACTTTAAAATGTGTTGTGTAATGGCACTGAAATGTCTTTCCACAAACACTGAAAACTATAGCACAAAGTTGTTCTATTAAAAACAACACTGATTTGTACCCAAATAAGTAAACACTATCAGCTTTAAAAGAACATCAGTTTACTTTTTAAATTTAAAACATTGAATTTTAAGACTTTAAAAATGTTCACAATATAACAAACTGTGAATACATGACTACTAGTAAATGACATTGGGGTCAGTGATAGAAAGTTAGTTGAAAAATATTTTGTTGAAAGTTATTTCTGTTTGCACCAGCTTCCTGCAACCCTGAAGTTGGAAATGCTGGTGAGAAAAATGTATGAATGGATGGATGGATGGATGGATGGACAGATGGATGGATGCTGTTTGTCATGATAAAAACTATGTAAACTCTCTGTCCTGATGTCAACAAATTGGAACAATTGCAAATGGCCAATCACTATCAAATGTTACATGGTAGATTTATATTCTCAAGACAATAAGAAACAACCTCATAAGTCAAACACATTTTTTGACTTATATGTTTAGAATGCTGCTGTAATTGTTTGCTTGAATTCCAAATTGACCCAGTTTAGATCATTTGTCAGCAGAGATTACAACAAAACTCCTGTAAGGGGCTTGACAAATTGAAAGCAGACATTTCCTAATGATCATGTGGTCCTCAGGCTTTTTCTCACATTGCCTGTTTTCAACTGTGAGGGAGAGTGGACATTTTCACAACTGAAACAGATAAAATGAAGTCAGAAATCATGGATCAGAAAAGACTGTGGCCAGTCTCTCTGATTAAATCTGAGCTATGAGAGAGTTCAGTTCTGAAGATGTAATAGGAAAGGTTGTTATAGCTGTATTTGTTGCAATGATTGTGTATAGTTGTCAATGCTGTTTGTATACTGCATCACTGTGGTTAGGTGGGATGGCAGAGTAAGTGCATGTAATGAAAACGAGGCTCATGATAATCTTGATCTGACATACGACTTCCTACAAATGTATCTTCTTTTTCTTTCAGCTGTTTCCTTTTCAGGGGTCGCCACAGCGAGTCATCTTCTGTCTTTACTCCAACTTCCTCCATGCCCTCTCTGACTACATCCATACATCTCCTCTTTGGCCTATAAAACTAATAAACCATCATTTGTTGTTGTCACAACAAATTAAAATAAGAAAGCTTTATTCTTTTGTTTGACAATGTTTCTTAAAAAACTCTTAAAATGTCATGGTTTGGTGGTGCTGGTTTATTGTTTTGTTTAGGTTAAACTTTTTTTTTTTTTTGTTATTTGCTTTGCTATGCATTTTAGTAAATTGGTTATGTTATCCTAAACGTTTTCCCTTTGTGTACCTCACTTCCTCTTTTATTTCGTTAACGTTTTACCCTTTCTCCTTAGTTTATTTTCTGTTTTACACCAGGTTTTTCTTTGTAATCAGCTCACGTGCAATGTATTTGTCATTTCCCATCTCAGCATAACTCCCAAGTTTCAGTTGCAATTTGTCAGATCCTCTTCATCGTCTATCGTTTGATGTGTTCCCTTGAGTTTAGTTTTGGTTTCCATGTCAGAGGTTTTGATAAAGATACTTCCTGCCATCACAATGCCTTTGTTTGTCAGCAGAAAATAGTTTACTTCACCTACAATTTTCTTGATGGCTATTGAGTATAACCTTGTGAGAGAGCTCTTCTTCTGAATCATTTGCCTGCACCTGGCTCCTTCAGGTGTCAAAACGACATGCTGCTTCCACAGTAACAGACAATCTGTGGTGAGACAATTTTCTGACCTTTGTCTAACTGCTGAAGCTGTTTACTCAAAGCAGACTTGAAATCAAACTTCAACAGGATGTGTGAAGTTAAAGAAGAGGGACACACACAAACCACTGAAGCATTTAGGTTATGGTTTAAGAAGTAAACTGTTTTCATTAATTACACTTATTTTAAATAATTATTGTTAAATATTAAATTTACATACCAAATTTGCAATGAAATATTTTTTTCACATTTCATTGCTTCACACTGAGCCAGTGATGAAGCTACATTTTAGTTGGTAAAGCTATGAAGTGTCTGGGTCTTTCCAGACAAGAGACACGTCGACACATCTATATTGGTCACTTCAAGTTTCAAATTGAATTTCCTGTTTTTCAAAGGTGGGAGGATGTGCAACCTCAATAAAAACATGTTGTACTCTTCACTAAAAGCAGAGTGAGCATGCTGATCCTCTTTTCAGGTCTTTGAAACACATGACTAGAGCCACAGAATGCTGGAAATGTCAATAAAAAAGTACCAAATTCTAGAAAAATGCAATTAAAAGTGTTTGACATTGTGGGATCTTTTAGATTCTTCCATTTTCTGATGTTGCACTGGTCTTGACAAGAAGACACTCAGGCTTCGGTACCGTAATGCAAAACAGTGAGAGAAACAGGAAGATTAGCAACATGAAATTCACACCTTAGCTGAGAAATCAACCACAACAATGCACAGGTTTGCATGCAATGTTTTCAGAGGATAGTTTGAGTGCACAAAGAACAAGTACCAAGTGCCCTCTTTTCTACAGATCTGAAAATGTGTGGGTGTGTCTAAATATGTGGATACTATGAGTAAAGTTGATATAGCAGATCATTAGATTGCCATGGACAGCTGCCACAAAATTGTGGCCTAACATTTAATTTAATCAAAACTTTCCAGCTTAAACATGAAACAACAGCAGCATAATATTTTCTGGTCGAGGGTTTTATTGGCCCAGTCCCTGTACTCGCACTACACCCTACACCCCTCTATGAGGTGTGTACTCAGTCAAAGTGCACATACGGGTTCGTGTGTGCAGGTTACAAGCATGCAAAAATTGGAAAATTGGGACAGTACGAGTTACGTCATCGACTTGTGCCTCTGCATCATGACTGCGACGTCCAACATTGCTGGACCAGTTGCTGTTTTGGTATTTTAAGAAGAAGTCATTGCACGAGATATTTGGCTGTTCGAATGTGTTTTGCTATGACTGGTTAAATATGGAGTAAAGTTTGATAGTATCCACACATGTACAGCAGAGTGAAACAATAATGATTTCTGTCATAAAGGGTAGTGAGCGAGATTTCAATACTTTACATTTGAACACTGCTTTTTTATGACAGACGCAGCTTGCTCTATCACCACTGCCATATTTCTGTCTTTTAATTCAAAACTCTTTTATTATCAATGAAGATAATATATAGTAAAAAAATGATGAATTGTGGGTAAACACTTTGCCGAAGTCTGCTGGGATGCGGCCTTAGCCTAAGTGTGGATGTAGAATGCAAAAGGGGTGGGGTGAAAGACCACTCCGGAGAATTGGGACACATTACTCACTCAAACCCTTCACTATGAACGTGCATTTGAAGGACGCAAGGGTGGAAGTGAGAGTATTGGGACTGGGCCATTTTCAAGTTTGGCAGAAGCTCTCAGTTAACACGAAAGGTATTGGAGGGTAAACATTAATTGAAGTTCATTTTCTCTACAACACAGCATGATAAAGCAATGTTTTTGATAAATACAATATTTTTTGATGAATAACATTTATCTGCTTTAAAGCAGGGGTCTTCAGACAAGTAGTGTGTCAAAAAAAAGAAAAGAAAATTAACAAATTTAAACATTGACCAAAAAGTAACAGAAGCTAATTCTTCTATAATTTCAGTTGAAACCCTTTTGCAAATGTCCATGATAAGTCAGGTTATTAGGAAGATCCTCTGTTTTATAATGATGGTCAACAGAAGAATTAGTTTGAAACAACAATTGAGAGGGAAGTCTGGGTCTTCCTGCTTAGGCTGCTACCCCCGCAACCCGACCCCGGATAAGCGGAAGAAGATGGATGGATGGATGGATGGATGGATGGATGGGTGGACAACAATTGTGCCAGCATTCTGATTTAAAGTCATTACTGACTCTTGAACTTTAAGAACACTGAAAACATTGCTTATAATTCCAATAAAATATTTCTGTAAAAAGACATTTTCTGGATATAATGCATCCAAAATTTACATGCTACGGGTTTTTGAATGACCTGTTTTTCAGGAATTCCCCTTAAACATGTTTAGTCTGCAATTGCGCACAATGAGACTGAAAACCAAAATGGTGGTTTACATTTGCAGACAAATACGGGATATGGTAAAGAGCTTCGTCATTCAGTGGAGCTTGGAGTAGAGTTGCCACCCCTCTGTGTACAAAAAGAGTCAGGTGAGATGGCTCAGACATCTGATTAGGATGCTTCCTGGATGCCTACCTCTGGAGGTTGTCTGAGCACATCTTAACTGAAAGAGACTCTAGGGCAGACTCAGAATTCACTAGAGGAATCATTCTCTGGCTTGGAAACACCTTTGTATACCCCAGTAGAAGATGAAGAATGCCACTAGGCAGAGGACATCCTGGGTTTCCCTCCTGGACCTGTTGCCTGAAAGGGCTGAAAAGGCCACCTCTTTCAGCTCTCAAATGGCTCTTTGCAAGTAGTACTAAACAACCAGACATCTGGGAGACTAAGGAGCCTTTTTGGTGAGGTGAGCCAAATGAGGCAGATCCCAGAAAAGGGCTGTTAGACTTATCACTATTAAGAACCAAAATGCAACAAAAATCAATAAACTGGCAGCTACATGTCAAACCATTCCAATAAATTTAAATAAATAAACAAAAGACCCTGCAAAGGTAGGAAGGACAATGAGTCATCTAAGGAAACAATATGGAGCAGGACTGAAGCAAGAAAACACAAAGAACTGACAATGCAAAACTAAAAAAACTGGAGCTATGCATGTGCACACAGAAGGAGATAACGGGCATGAGGAACAGGAGTAGTGATTACACCTTGAGAGAAGGTGTGACATTGGAAGAGGAAAAAAAGACAGACAGGGAACCATCCATCCCTTCTCTTTACCTGCTTCTCCTTTCTGAGTCACAGGGAGGTGGTGCCTATCTCCAGCAGTCATTGTGAGAGGGGGGAGGACAACCTCTCCATCACAAGGCAACATAGGAACCAATTCTGTAAAATAAATGTAATACAAAACAAAACAAAGATTAACAGTGAGAAGGCAATAAATAGATATAATGCACTCCATCTTAGAAACCTAGAAAATCTAAAAGCCAACACAATACTTGTAATTCTTCTGCCATTCCTGAAATGTTCCCTAATATTTGCTAGTATACTTTGGTTTACTGTATGTCGTTTTGTTTGTTTCTTTAATTTTAACCTCATAGTGTTAGCAGGCACAGGATTATTTATCAAAATGACTGCATTTATCAAAAACATTGCTTTGTTATCCTGCGTTGTAGAGCAAATAAACTTCAATTAATGTTCACCCTCCACTACTTTTAGTGTTGAAAGCTTCAGCCCAACATGAGAATGAAACCCTCCACCAGAAAACATTCTGCTGCTGTTGTTTCATGTTTCAGCTGGAAAGTTTTGATTGCTTCGTTTCCACTGGGGTAGCCAAGACAGATGATATCATTTCAAAAACCAATCAGCTTTGCTCTGAAACAGTTCCCTCCCATTTGATAAGACTACAAACCATCTTATAGAGCAACTAAAATTGCAGTCTTGAGTTGACAAGCTGTGAAAATGCATATCCTACGTTATTTACTGCTGATGGTCCAAGTTGGCTGTAAGTATTTTTAAGAGGTCCTTATTATTTTATAGATGGGTTTTATTATTATAGTATTAACTTAGAAAAGGAGAAAACGTAAAATAATAATTACTGTTCTGTACTTTTTAGGGTTTGCAGATGGCAAAAGCTTTGAGACAAAGACAGCTGCCGTTGGAGAAAATGTGACCTTATCTTGTCAGCGTGATGCATCTGGAGATGTTGCAAGTCTGTTTTGGATTAGGCTGGTTGTTGGAAACATGCCTGAAATTTTGGGGAAAACATTTAGCTTCAATTATGATAAAGCAAACTTGAAATCTCACATTACGACAAAACAAGAACCAGGACGATTTATTCTACATATTGCAAGAACAAAACTGAGTGACACAGCATTTTACTACTGTTTAAAATCAAATCGGTACAATCTCACATTTTTGAGAGGAACATTTTTGAGAATCAAAGGTAAATATAGTAAAACAATTTAAATATCATTGACAGATTTTCATAAGTTTTAAATTTGGCTTTACTTATAAGATGAATATTTATTGAAGTATTGCAATCTTTGACTTTAAATCAGTGTTAATTTTAAGACATAAATGGGATTTCTGTTATGCTTTTTTTTATATTTATAATTGTGTGCAATTTTTTTTTCTTTCTTTAAGGATCGGAACCTGACTTCACTGCAGTCATTCAGGACTCACTGTCAGATACAGTTCATGCAGGAGAAACAGTGGCTCTGCAGTGTTCAGTGTTTTCTAATTCAGAAAACAAAATGTGTCCAGAAGAAAGAACGGTGTTCTGGCTCAGAGTTGCATCAGATGAGTCCCTTCCCATTTTAATCTTTGCACAAAGAAATAGTGATGATAAATGTGAGAAGAATCCTGAGACTCAGCCTCGACAGAAATGTGTCTACGACTTCTTCAGGAGCAATATCAGCCTCTCTGATACTGGAACTTATTATTGTGCTCTGGCTGCATGTGGAAAGTTTGTGCTTGGAAATGGAACTGAACTCAAGATCGAAGGTGTCTCTATCAGATTTATGTGCAATAGCAACATTCTTGCCACCATATTCAGTACTCCAGTTCTCCCACATAAAATGATGTCTTTATTTACTTTATGTTTCAGATATCAGCAACAAGGATTCAGAGACAAACAACATTTTTCTAATTGTGGTTTGTGTCACTTGGGCTCTGACTGCTACAGCACTGCTTGTTTGTGCAATCAGGAAAAAATCCTGTGAGTTTTGCAAAGGTAAGAGCCATTACACAAATATTTTTAAAACATCTCCTAAAAATGTAATTACAATGTTTTTACATTAACACATACAAATGCAAGTAAAGTTAAATAAAAATGTTCTAATCGTTACACAGTTCCTTTGACTCTGCAAACAGATGCTGAAGCAGTTAATGTTGAACAACAAATTCAGCAGGTGAAGAATTTACAGATATGATATTGCCCAAAAATGTTGAGAATGTTTATTGTATTTTTACATTTGTGCATATATTAAAGACTACTTTTGTATTGTATTTTCTCAGAAAAATGAGGACTCTGTAGTATATTCTACTGCAATCTTTAATCGGAGGAAAGCAAACAAAGCAGGGAGGAGGAATGCAACAGCAAAGGGAGAGACAATCTACACTGATGTCAGAGCCTGTCTTAAAGATTAAACTGGAGATTTTTTAGTTATTTGGAGTTTTTTTTACATTTTTAAAAAATAAGCTCTTTTGAAACATTTGTAATTTACTTTTTAGATCATAACATAATACTGTACTGATTTGGTTATCTTTGGTTTTCTTTTCTTTTAGGTTTATTGTTTATTGTATTTGTTTATTACTCCAGTATTTAGTTGTTCTGCTCCTTATGTTTCTTGTGCTGTCGCTCACTCTCCCTCAGAAGTTCTGTCAACAGCCCGGTCCCAATATTCGCACTACACCCTAAGCCCCTCTATGAAGTGTGTATTCAGTGAAAATGCACAGAACGGTTTGTGTGCGCAGCTTACAAGCACGCAAAAATTGGAGAATTGGGACAGTACAGGTTATGTCTTCGACTTGCGCCTCTGCATTGTAACTGCAACATCCAACATGACGGGACCAGTCGCTGTTTTGGTATTTTAAGAATGTGCCAGTACGATTTTAAAAGTAAAGTTTAGGTATTTTTGCTTTCCAAAGTCATTGCAGGAAATATTTGGCTGTTCAAATGTGTTTTGTTACGACTTGTTGAATACAGAGCAAAGTTTGATAGTATTCACACCTGTACAGCAGAGTGAAACAAGAATTATTTCAATACTTTACATTTGAAAACTGCTTTTTTCGTGACAGACACATCTTGCTCTGTCACCACTGCCATATTTCTGCTGTTTAATTCAAAACCCTTTCATTGTCAATAAAGATAATTTAAAAATTTCAAAAGATCACATGCAGCAATGAATTGTGGGTAAATACTTTGCCGAAGTCCGCCCTGGATGCAGCCTTAGCCAAAGGGCGGATGTAGTACACAAAGGGGGCGGGGCTAAACAAAAATAACGACAAAAATACCTGGTTTGTTTCATGGACATGACTAATGTGTCTACCGTCTTTCAATTTGATTGTTACCAAAATAAATAATTAAACTGTGATTAGTTTGTGTAGTTTAGGCACAGGCTATTTGCCATTAGTCTGAATTATATATATATATATATATATATATATATATATATATATATATATATATATATATATATATATATGATATATAAATATTCCAAACTTGTTGAAGGGAAAACTGTTGTCAAAATGAAGGAAATAAATGCAAAATTTGGATCAATAGCTTTAATTTAAGAACAAACTGACAATTCTATTTGCATAAGTTAAACAAACAAACAAAAAATGTTGTCATTTTATTGTTTGAGTGCAAAACACATTTTGGTTGTTTTCATGCATTTACAAATTCATTCAGAACTCAAACACAACAAAACAGATTTGCAAGCTGACAATTACAGGGATTTAAATTACACAAGCTTAATTCTACCCAAAAATAGAGAAATTGTACTGATTGAAAAATTATCCAAAATAATTTACCAAGTTGATTGATAGATGTAATATTTGTATTTGATCTGTTGAACATACAGCATGTCTCAAAATGAATGAAAATTATGCTTTTTCAGAAATTTAAGTAAGTGCACCTACAGTTATAACTATCTGTGTAAATATTTTAACATGCAAAACTCTTTATATATCTATGATATGGGAAATTTAAAAAAACAAAAAAACAAATGTTAATACAAGAAAATGGTGGCGTAAAGGCTCTGCTCGGTTTATTAAGAATGAGGCTGGTGTTGCTCCCGTCTGACGGCAGAGTAAACACATTCCTTTTGCAACTCTTTCTTCTTAGTCCCTCTTTTTGACCTGGTTTCCACTGATGCATAATTTATTTCAGTTACTTCACCATCCTGCAAAAGAGATAAGAGTTTTATTCTTCTTTATATTTAAAGGACACACAACAACAACATCAATATTTATCTGAATTATATTTACCAAATTACTTGACTGATCCACTCTTGACTTATCATCTCCAAGTTGACAGAAGGTACTTTTTTCTCCTTTAAATAAATCAAATCATCATAAGTTTAACTATACTAAGGAATATGTGTCCTGTTTTTATGTTGTTAAAATATTGATCAATGTGTTGTTCAAAGTACCTAAAAATGAGGTTCTATTTTCTTTTTTTTAGTTAAACTTTTGATAAAACTGCCAGCCATTTATTTGCCTTGTCTCCTCTCTGTTTTGGCTAAAAATAGCCAAAACAGAGAGCAGACATAGATGACCCAGTGAGCACTAACACTAAACACATAATAAATGGATTCTGGAACTATGTTGCCAAAGTACAGTGCAGTTATTATAACCTTACTGGACAAAACAAAAATACATTTTAAAGTGTTTTGTAAAACAGACGTAGGTCTTATACAGTAATATGTGCTACATGTTTTCTTCTCTTCCTCTCAAAAAGGAGACAGACATTGAAGTAAACATTTTAAAAACAACATTTAGGTAATAGATAATAACAGTGAAAAAATGCATAATATATATTTGGATGAGGGAAACCTACCTTTGCTGTGCTGACAATCTGTCTTTTGTTTTATGTAGAAAATTAATAGGACAATCACAATAAGACAGCAGGCCAACAGTCCTCCAAGTATAACCACAAGTAGGTCTGAATGTGGTCCTAGATTAGAAGAAAATCCTTAATGTTTTTAGACCACTGAAAACATGTCCATTAAAAAAAAAAACATCAATAAAAAAACAGAAACCATTAATGTCAAGTCATATTTAGGATTGTTCATTATGCTAAACATCCAGTTAGGGATTTCTCTCATTGATGGGCCTAAAGATGAGATGTAGAATGTCTAAAAAATAATTAGATGGCAACTTTTAGGGTCAAAAGGAGTAAAGTTGTTTAACATTCCTGACCAATGATGACCTGCTTGTTGTCACAACATTAAGGTTTAATAAACTTAAAAAAAAAAAAAAAGTCAAATGAATTAATCAGAATTTACTTCAGGCTTTTAATTCTCAGAGAATAACCCTTATTTAAGAGAAACTAAGTGAGCAAGAATCTCATCTACTCACATTTAATCTATTTTATCATAACAAATCTCTGCATGCAAGTTGAATCAAACACAATTGTAAAAACATACTTGTCTTCATGTTTGTTCCTTCAGAAAATAGGATTGCTCCACATGTGACAACAGCACAGTAAGTTCCATCATCATAGGAGTCTCGTACAGATAAACTGTAAGAGCAACTTCTCTCCACATCTTTATTACTGATGTTCCTCTGAATGTGAATGATGCCTGGATGAAATCCTTCTGATTTGGTTCTGAACCAGTACACACTGTGTTCAGCTTGACACAGGACTTTGTTTTCTTTGCTTTTGGAGGGAATTGAACACATGAGAGTCACCAGGTCTCCCTGCTGAACCAACTCAGCTTTTGGATTTTGTTCCAAGTAGACAGATGTCAGCTGCTTGTGATCTGCATGGGACAGTTTGAGAACAGAACTGAAAAAGATACTCTTTTAATTATCAAGTTTAAAAACAGTGAACAGCAAGGGTCAGAGACAAGGACAGAACCACATCTTACCATTCACAACTAAATAAGTGGCATTGATGAATTTCTGTGAATACGTTGTTCCAGTGAGACATAAATACGTTGCTTCATCCTCTTTGCTGATGTTAGAGATGGTAAGAAAATACTGAGTCCCATCTGTTGTTGCTCTGAAGCGTGAGCCTTTAAACTTTTCACCTGTTGTCTCTCTACCAAGAATCATACTAGCGACTGTTTCGACCATTTGTCCAAGCGGCTGCTTAAACCAGTGAAAGAATTTAAGGTCTTTTTCATAGACATTACACTTAAGAGTAACTTTACCACCAAGGTCGACTACAGTCAAAGCAATCGGGTCGGAAACCTCAGCAGCTTGAATGGTAGCTGTAGAAAACAAAAATAAACACTGTAACTACAGCATCACTACAGATACAAACATTAAAGGAACATTTCTGTGAGCACAGCATCCCCTAACACACAAAGAGCAATTTGTTTTAATGCTTTTCTTTCTAGGAAATAATTTTACTTACACAGTGTACTAAGAAGAGTTAAGGCAGCCAGTCCTGCAATCATTGTTGCACTGCCTCTGTTTCTCACACGACTGGTGTCCTCCTGGCCAAATGGAAGATTCAGTCGAGAGGTGATCAAAGTTTCCAAAGCAGAACGCAGTGATTGGCTGAAATGTTGAAGATGAACAGCCCACTACATTTAGTAAATCTGTAGGTCATTTTTATTCAGTAAGAGATATCAGTGCTTGTGTGTCTTTATTTGAATACCTTTACTATGACAAAGTTTGTTATTTAGTGTAAGTCAGGTTTGAGGTTGGTACTAAGCTTAATAAAAACTGTTGTAACAGACGCATGTCTGCTTGGTCTTGAAACTGAAGCTGCTGTGCTGTAACCTGAGGTGTTTCTTTGTGGCCAAAAGGGGTCAAATATAAAAGGATTTGACAAAAATAACACTAGTTCTCTCCTAACAGGTCTAGTTAGGAGCTTACAGGTCCAGTAATGATTGTGGGCACATCAGGTCCCCAATATGTCATGGATTGTTTTGGACTTTCAGTAATTTCTTCTGAGATAAAATCACTGTGCAACAAAAATCTGTAATAGAAAATAAAATTGGTGCACAAGTTTTCATTTGTTCCTGGTATCCAAATAGTCTGCACGCACTAACCATTAGTTCACTGTTAATTAAAGCTTTAATATGATTTTATTAGCTATCATAAACAAAGGTTTTTGGTAATTGAGTTTTTGTTTTGATTTATCTTTATTTTAATCATGTAAACTTGTTTCCTTAAGTTTTACTGCCTGATTCATTTAATGGTCACCACCACCTGGTCTTGTTTACTAATCAGAGTACTTGTTCTTAATTTTGTGGTTATCATCCTCTGTATAAATATTTCTTGGTTTTGATTGGCCATTGTTAGAGTCTCTGCCTATCCTGATTAGCCCCTTTTCACACTGAATGATAAACTTACTACTCTGTCTGTGACCTACACAACTTGTTACTATGACAAATTTAGGAATGCTTTAGTCAGAAGGCAGCCATGATGATGATGGAGTGATGCCAAACATTGTGTGGGTGCAATGTGGTGATGTTGACCAAAACACTAGTGCGTGCAGGCCCCACGTCATAGATATGCTGCCACTGCAGCCCCACTTCCCCCAACCCACCTTCACCCCCCCATACCGTCACTATTCATGTTCCCACTTTGTACTGAGAATCTACACCAGCACACTTTGTACTGCGATTATTCTGTTGTCAGTAGAAATGAAGAATTACTCCAACTTACTAGGACAATGAAGAACCCTGAACAAGATGGTGAAGACAACTAATGCACTGAAAAAGGAAAGGAAACATGATTTTGCAACACTGAGCTAAAATAATTGAGGAACAAACAAATGAAAACATTAATTATTTGATAAACTTTAACATGAACTGAAGCAATGCCGTTTCTAATCACCCAAAGCCATGTTTGAGAAAAGGTTTAAAGAACTAAATGAACTCACTTCAGGTTTACTTTCAAATTAAAGAAGTTGTGACTACTGGTGTCTTACATGTAAAAGTAAAAAGACATTTTGTGTTAATTCAGATTCTAAATGCTTTTTTTGTTGTTGTTACCAAGGACCATCCTACTGAGAGAGTATCTTTTTTTCAAAGGGGGTGTGCGTGTGTGCGTGGGTTTGTGTGGGTGTGTGGGAGGGGGGATGTCGTCGGGGGGGGGGCTCACGTGATAGGAACAAACCAGCAACGTCTTCAACTAGGTCAAAATTCAATGCAACTCAAATGCTTCTCCCTGAGCAATAATCACTTTGCTTAAATTCACATGATCACTTTCTCTTAAGTTTATCTAATGCAGTTAATAAATATTTCTTACTTATCATGTCAACGAGTAAAGCCACATCCATCAGCAGCAGTAACTGACAGCAGCTGTGGTTGGTCGTTTCTCTGCACTTTGACCAACCACTGAAACGGTTTACTCAGAACAGAACGGCTGTGAGCTGTAACCAGAAATGAAGTGAGAAAACAACAAGAGACATAATCAGCTTCATTCTATTTATAGAAATTAAAATGTTTGCATTTTGGTTTTTCATGATAAGTATAGGTTTGTGTTTTTAAAGATGCAACTACACATATTTGTACATGCAGTTTGGAAACATACAATCTCACTTTCATTTATGATAGTTTGGCTTTTTCAAGTTTGACAATATCTTTATACCAAGAAACAAACAAAGGTAGAAACTTCAGAAAGGATGTTAGGCTTTATGATGCTCACTAACTGTGCATCTGTAAAAATATTAACTCCTAATTAAAAATAAAACAAAAGACAAAATAAAACAAACCCATTAAAAATATAGTAAACCACAGAGAAGCCTCATTATTGTGTTTCTGTCCATGTTTACTAGTGTGCCTTTTAGTCTTTATTAAACATGATTACATGTTTTGGCTTGACTGAATTAGCGTGTGAAAGCTTGTGTTGTTCACATTAAAAAGAGGGCTGGACAGGAAGCAAAGCCTCATCATTTTCACACCTTTGTTAGAACAAACCACAACCACAGTGAGGCCAAAGTTTCCATGCATCATTTTTGTTTATCACACTCTATGACTCAGGTGCAAACCCTGCTATGCCCATGAATAAAATGTAGAAAGAAAGAAAACTGAATTTAAAAAATGCATTTAACATTTTTTTATGTTATTTATGTTACTTTTTCCTTAATCAAATCTGTATTTGTGTTTTGTTAAATTGAGTGGTTTTACTTTTTGCTTTTATCCTTTTGTATCTTTAGCTAGACTAACATTGTGGGCCTTTCTGGGTGGAGTTCACATGTTCTCCCTGTGCACACATGGGTTTACTCCGGGTACTCCAATTTCCTCCCACAGACTAAAAACATGCATGTTAGGTTAATTGGTAGCTCTAAATTGTCCCTAGTTGAGAGCGTGAATGGTTGTTTATCCCATTTGTCTCTCTGTGTCTCTGTGATGGACTTGCGACCTGTTCTGGGTGTTCCCTGCCTCTCGCACAATGACTGCTGGAGTTAGACACCATCCCCGCACGACATGGAACAGAAGCGGGTAAAGAAAATAGATGGATGGATGGACTAACATGTTTTGGCCTGCAGTCAGTAACTTTATATGTTGACCCTGAGGGAGTTTATTCAGTATGTTTTGACTACAGCATTGATTTGAGCCCCTTCAGTTGTTTGGAATTATTTAATTTCCAATCTAATTTGGTTCTGGTTTTTACAGTGCTTTTTGAAATGTAATGTAATAATTCAATAACTTAATCAAAAATTTCTGCTCTTAGGTTCACTATTATCAGGTGGTTTTGTTGTACACAGTTTTAAGCAATTATTCAAAAAACTGTTTTTTGAAAATTACCCTTTAAATAAAGAAGTGTTCACACTGTCTTTCCTTCTGCTTCAGTTTTATTAGTTGGTGTCACTTTCTGCCCTGAGGGTTTATGAGTTTTTGCGCTCATGTCATTTTTAATTTGACAGCTAAAACTTTTCATCACCTCCAGGTGGAAGTATTTCTGTTATTCTGCTCTGAAGTGTAGAGAATGTAGAGGGTGACCACAAACACCTCCCCAACTCATCACCTAACGCTCCTCCTGCTGAAGGGATGGACACACAGAGGGGGCAGGTCATCATTTAGGAGGTGGAGCTTTTGGAATCACATGATGTTCAGTTTAACTTCACTGTTTTTGTGTATCAGTGCAGCCTAAGGTTGTAAACTTCTCAGTGCCAGAAGTCAAACAGATAACTTACACTCCTGCTTAGCGGAGTGCTGCAGACGTTGTAAGTCTTTCAGGCCTTTCAGTAAAAACAAGAAGCGCAACTTATAGGTTTTGAGACTAAATCCTTTAAAAACAGATGATAAAAAATGAGTGAAAGAGGAGCAAAATTCATGTGTATATACACAATATATAGAAAAGATTTGCATGAAATGTTAAGTTTCCACTTGACTTTATCACATTCAAAAACAGTTTCTTATTTTTACACTCCCTAGTAGTATAAACTATAAATTTAAGCTACTTTATCATTTTTTTTCTCATGGTTTTGCCCATCTTAACTTTCTGCTCTGACTGGTTTCCTGTCCCACTTTCTGAGGTCATCCAGGTGATAATCAGCCTTCCAAAATCCAATGAGATCAGTGTGGATCCAAAAGCAAAACTATACAAGTCAGGAATGTCTCTACTGATCTACTTCAGCAGAACTGCATACGTTTGAATTCACCCATTCTTGAGATAAGAATAGTCAAATCTAAATTAAGGTGTTATTGTACTTGCATTTTTAGAATATATTAAAAAGGTAAGAAAGATAATGTTCTTCAGATTAAAGAGGATGGCTGGACAGGAAGTTAAACCTCTTCATTTTCACACCCTCGTTTGAAAAAAAACACAAACCACAGCAGTGCTTAAATTTCCATCTACAGCTGGTGGTCAACACACCCTTTTTGTTGCAAGCTCACACTTTGCTATGCACAGAAATGAAAGGTGTAAAGCTTAATAAAGAAAATAGAGTTAAGTAAATCATTTTTGTACTTTCACCCTCCGTGATGTTTACTGAAATGTGTATGTGCACGTCATTCATAGGAAGGCAGAACCTGATGTCTGATTTAAAATTTATTTCTTTGTTTATTCCTTTTTCTTTTTTCTTTATGATCTGGTAAACAACCAGTTTTAAACCATTCATTTATGTAACGTGTTTTCTATCTATGAACTCTACTTTGGTTTCGGTTTTTTGATGGTACTTTTTGAAAGTATCTATTTTATAGTATTTATTTAAGTGTAGATGGCTTACTGTCCTCAGCTCTTAACTTACTGCTCCTCCTGCTGAAGAGACTGACACACAGAGTGGGTGGGACATCATTCATGAACTTAAGCTTTTGAATTTGCATTTCGTTCAACTATATTATCCCTTGCCTGGTAAGAACATTAGTGTGGGGCTTTAACCAGTTTGAGATGTGTTACTCAAAGACTCATCTTACTTTCTGATAATGTTTTATGATCTTTTATATGATATATTTTGCTCTTCTTGTCTGATCTCTAAGTGCAACGACAAAAGAAACCACAGAATGCAAAAGCGAAACCACATGCAGCAGCTACACTGACAGACAGAAGATGTGATCGGTCATTTCCCGCCCTTTGATGAGCCACTGAAGACGTGAACAGAACTGGCTATTAGCATCAACCACACAGGAAGTGAAAAACAGCAACCAGAAGCTTCAAACAGTCAACTTCAATTTATAGGTTGAAATAACTGTATTTCTACTGTTCTAGATGTTATTTACTTTTTTGTTTCTCAGTAAAATATTAAGTATTTTTTGTGTTTTACCATTGCAGGAGTCAACAACTATTTGTTTTAAAGTCCATTAATACTCACAAGTAATTTCCTCCCTTTTTTGTGTATATTGATTTCAAATTTAAATTCATCTGTTCATTTACTCACAATTTGTACAAACTGCCAGTCACCATGCCAGGTTATGCTAATTGAAAATAGTTTACAATGACAAGCTAACATAAAAATTGCAAATCATTTCAAATTAACATGTGTGTGATCAAATGCATGCATTACAGAGACTGAAGACAGTATCTTGTATTTATCACAATCATTCTGTCTCAAACATCTATCTATCTATCTATCTATCTATCTATGTGTGTATTTATATATAAATACATATACAAGGAACATGCAGGTCCATGCCTGCAGTGTTGTTCGGTACCACTGAGGTGGAAAAAAAATACTCTCAGACCAAATGTTTAGCCCTTTGGTCACTTGTTTGTTGACTCAAATGAAGACCACAAACCAGAATGTTCTAGTTGATAATGCTGTGGTTTTTCTTTTCATGCCTTAAGTGGCTATATTTTAAAGTCGGTCACCTATAAAATGTTTGTCCAGTTTGCTTTGAACAAATACCAGCAAAACTAACCAAATTACTCTCAGCAACTTTTCTGTTTAACATGTTGACAGTTCTATAGATTTAAAGTTAGGTTGTTAAGAGTCCAGAGAGGTTAAATCATAGTACACAGTACTGAAGCTGACATCTTAACACTGACCTAAAGGGGGCAAAGTCTCACCCACTCATTTTGTCTTGATGGCTGCAGAGTGGGGTGGAGCCTTCCCAGCAGTCAATGGGTGAGAGGCGGGGTACAGCCTGTACAGGTCGATGAGGCGTCACAGAGACAAACAACCATACACTCACACACAGGAGGTCTGTGGTGTCGCTGAGGAAAGAAACTAAACCTTCAATAAAGTCCTCAAGACGTTGACTACTATTAAACTAAGGTCTTACTGCAGCCATTATTGTCCTAATGGGTTTATAATAAAAAAAATATTATCTCTCAGTACTAAACAGCAGCATGCCTAACATTACTAATGACAGAGACATTTAAACACTCGTTCTATCCATAGTGAAAATATCTTATTCTCCTTTCTTTTCTTTTTTAGCTTCTGAATTTTTCAATAAAGAATAACAAAATGAGAGAAACGTTCAGACAAAGAGGACTTTGTTACCTTCTAGCTCAACATTTTACGACCGAAGAGGCAAAAATTGCATCTTATTTATTAAATGTATCTTAGGAAATTTTAAATAGTTGTTTAAAATATTTTTTCCAGATGAATAAAATCCTCTGTCTTGTCTCATAGAAAACAACTATCATGAGAACAACAAACAAAGCTACATGCAGAAGCCACACTGACTGACAGGAGCTGTGGTCGCCAATTTCTCCGCTCTTAGACCAACCACTGAAAGTGTTTACTCAGAACTCATTTTGTTTCCTTCAACCAACTATAAAATGTGATAAAGGCCACAAGAGTCTTCATATGCTATCTGAAACAGACATTTTAGTAAACTGCAAATGTAAGAATATATGTTGTTTCAAGCACAAACATCAACCACATGGATTTAATGGTAGTTTTTTTGCATCTTCATGTTAAAACTTTGCCTTTTGCTATGTTTAAATTTCTCTGCATTAGCAAGGCTACGACACATATTATCATTTTTTTAAGAAAACAATAAAATGTCTCGGCATTAAAAAAATGGTGGAACAGTAAACATCATTACCATTAACAACTACCTGAGAAAAGCACCAAAGTGCAGAGAAGCATCATGTTCAAAGCAGCCACACTGAACAGACTGAAGGTTGTGTTCACCTCATGTGTCTTTTAATGACTCCTGTGAGGTGTTCTAATAATAATATCAATCATAATACCTTCAGTATATTTCTTTTTGCAGTTTTTAAACATAAAAAAGTTTTAAAGATAAAAAATAAAGTTTAAAAAACTTTGTAAAGATACATGCAGGAAGTGAAACAGGAAGAAAAGCCCCTCTGTATTCACACCTCTGTTTGAGAGTCAAACCACAGCAGTGCAAAAGTTTCCATGCACCAATTGTGTGTCACTGGTGGCTAAAGCTTTGTCTGAGCTGTGCTGTCTCACATCTAAAAGGTGTTAGTGCATTTAAAGTTAAACTTAAAAGTTTTAGCTTATAGTTGATCTCAGTCTGTTATTTAAGTAATCTTTTAAGGAAACTTTCCTTGTTGCCACCTCTGCAACATATTTGACTGTGTGATGGTTGAACACAACATTGTGAGTTCTGTTTTTATTTCTACAGTATGTACAGACTCTGGTTCCAGAAATACAACATGGCAGTTCCTGTAAACTGTGAAGACTTATTCTTTAAATAAACAGTTTATGCTCTCTGCCCACAAGCAACATCACCAACAACTACAAACCATCAAGTGTTTAAAAAACACTCACATTATTTGCCAGTATAGAATAAGTTTGTCCATTTTTTATCTACAAATGTTTTCCAAATGGCCATTTATTTTTCACTCATACTATTTAAACAAGCAATATCAAAAAAGCAAACACAACCCCTCTCACATTTACTTTTGTCAGTTTTTTAATGGTAGGATTGACTTTTTTGAGTTAATGTTTGTGTAATCTTTTGTTTTAGGTTTATTGTTCTCAGTTGTGTTTCTATTTTATTTCTTCTGATCCATGTGGTTTGTCTAATGAAGCCTAGGTGAAAACTCAGACTGGGAGACCCTACAGCTTACCTGAGTCATCCAGTTGCCTCGTCTCCGCCTCAGACAACCAGCACCAGGTCCTCACTCCGCCTCAGCCAATCATCACTCAGGAACCTTTTAAAAGGCTCATCATCCACAGCTCCACCTGCTTTCCAGCCGTGCTTCAACCCGCCTCCTCCCCATCTCCACCTTTGTCCTCTGGGTTCCTCTATGCTCCACTGGGTTTCCCTGCTTTCTGGTCTCCACTCCACCACCAGTGTCCGGGCCCCAGGGGGAAGACTTCTCTGATCCTCGCCTCGAGCTGTTCATCCAAGCTCGGTGATCCTCAATGTGCACGTCTTCTGCCGGGGTCCGAGGACAAAAGAACTTCAAGTCAAAAAAGACTTTAACTGCTGTATCTTTTCTGTATCTTATGCTGTGCAGGTTTGTTCTCTGTGCCCTCTGTGTTTCCTCTGCCATTACTCACTCTCTCAGTCAGTAGTATTCCATGTCAGCCTGCCTCACACATCTGCACCTGTTCCTAATTAGTAATCAGTCACCTGTGTCCACTTCCTCATCACCCTCAGTTCATAAAATCTGTTCCTCAGCTTCACTTACTGGCTGGTTCATTGTCAACTTTTTTGTTTAGGTAATAAATTAGTATACCTTTTGAGCTCCTTGTGTCGATCTGCATTCTTGGTCCAAGTCCTCCACCACCTCTCCTAAATTTGATGATCAGGTTTGCAACAGGCAGGCTGATTCATCAAATCAAGGTGTTATCAGCAGTAGTAATACCTGCTCCTTTGGACATAATACTGACTATGTTGTCAGTTAGCTTTGACAAAGAACTTAGTAAGAATTATAGTATGATTATGCTCATTCATGATAACCATTGGATTGAATCATTAATGCAAAGAGAACACTAAAACACACATACACGAACAGCATTATTATGTAAGTAATGCATTGCATGTTTTTCTAGTTGCAATAAAAAATAGGTGTGTGTGTCTCAGTGTGTGCTTATAGAAAATCGAAAGAAGGCATGGCCACTCATCTCATCACGTACGAACTGGTATTTTGTTTATTTAAACTGGAGTATTTATTGCTTCTTTAACCATTAGCTTTAAAATAACTGAATGAAAGTATAAATCTAGGGTGAGATGTTTTTTTTAAGAAGTACACAAAACCTTTGTGGCAGAAAGTGTTAGTACTTATCTCAGAATCTGTGTTCAGTGACAACCAATGAGATGAATCTGACGTTATGACGTACAGGATTTTGGCTGCTCCTACACTAATTAAAACCCTGACAAACTCCTTAACAAGTGACAAGATGAAGATGATCGTGTTTTGGGTTATGTTGCTTGTTTTTCATCAGACATGTGAGTAATTTCAAATTTAGCAATTTGGTAGGTGCATTTAAACTGTTTCTATTTTTTGTTATACTGTTTTGGGTTTATTTCTGTTT
>NC_051438.1:24164290-24172140 GCF_001649575.2 Kryptolebias marmoratus | reverse complement strand
ATTGTTTGTGGTCAATGTTTTAAAAGATTTTCCTGTTTATATTTTAACGTGGGAGTACACACTCTCTTCAGTCTTCAACTCTTTCTTCTTTTTTCCTCTTGAACTTTTCCCTTCAGAGAAACGTAACGCAACATAGTTCAGATCCTGTCCATCTTCATTCTGAGCACAAAGTAAAAGGATCATTATTGTTACATAAATCTGTTGGGATATATTTAAATATTGAAAGTACAATAAAGCAACTTTACTTACGATATAATCTCTTGGCTGGCCCAAGTTTTCATGTCTTGTTGGTGAAGAGGTTCTCTCCATTCCTGAAAATGAAAAAAACGAGTATGATGTACTTATACTGACTTTTTTAAAAAGACCCACAGCGTACTTAACAAGTTAATATTTTGCCCTCTAAAAAAGGAAAGTTGAGAAGAGAATGAATTAACCTTAAATGTTCTTTTAAAAAAAAGAGGCTGTTTTTCCAAAACATTACGAGCTTGCCATGCTGCTTATTGATGAGATTACCTTTCACTTTATAATTATTTATTTCCCTGTGAAGGAAATAAAGAAGTGGGTGACAGAAACAGGACAGAAATGTAGACAAACAGTGCCACAAGGCAGGCAGGGAGAAATTTCAACAACTCAATTTTTAATTCTTTAAAGTTAATTGATCAAATTGAGAAAGACTAAGAAAAACTCCAGGACAAGATGGGCACAAGGACACAAGAAACTGACAAGAACTGAAAACTAAACACTATTTATACTGGAGGTGATAACAGGTGATAAAGAGCCGGTGGAATGATGAGTAATCAGAGACAGGAAAGCAGAAAACAACAAACCAGGAAAAGGATTGAGGAATTACAAGAAAAAAATCAAACCAGGTTGAAAACAGAGCCATCAAAACGTGCCAAAAACAAAGTAAACACAAACAACAACAGTTACAAAATATTAGATTTGATTGGCTAATCTTATTTGATATTTTTGTTTAGTTTAGCCTGTGTTTTAGATTTATTTATTTATTTTTTACACTGTCACTTTTAGTTGGCCTATGCTGCTTTTAGTTAGTCTTCCAGTACCTTAAGATTATATTAGCTTTTATCATGTCTGATCTGTTCGGCTGACGTTTTTAAATCCTAGTTTAGTTTATGTCTTATGTTATATATATTGTCACAATGAATTATTTTGTTATTTATTTTCATTTTTGATGTTTTCACAATGACAGTGTTTTTATGTTTTCATGTTGTAAAGCACTTTAAATCGCCTTGTTAATGAAAAGTGCTATATAAACAAATTTGACTTGACTTGACTTACAAAATATTATATTTTGCAAAAGTTGTATCAATTATTTTCTATGAGGCTCATCTCGTCATGTTGAACACTTGTACATTGAACTACAAATCACATTTATTTATATCTGCAGATTCACTCAACTGGATTCAATGAACAACACTTACCTTTTGATTGTTTGCATATTACTCTTGGATTTTGGTAACAGATGAAAACAATATTTACAATCACAGAAATGGCCAAGCAGATTATTGTTATCACCAGCGTAATAAATTTAGGGTCAGCTGTTTGCTCTACAAAAACAGAAATACACACAAATTATTGTTTCAGACAAAGGTGTTATATTTGCACTAATATATTATGAGAAAACGTATTAGCAGCATATTTTCCAAAAGTGAACATAAAATCATACCAGCTTCCATTTCGATTCCTTTTCCAAATAATATCTGTCCACATGTGGCCACAGCACAGTAGTAAGTCCCAGCATCAGAGGAGCTGATGTTCTTTGAGAACACACATCTCTTCTGGGAGTCAGGTTTCTTCTCACATTCATCATGTCTGTTTCCATCAGCATAGATGATGTCTGGATAAGACTTGTCTGATCTGGATCTGAACCAGAACACTCTGAGACCTCCTGAACACGTCTTGCTGTCAGAATCAGAGAGAACTGAACACTGTAGAGACACTGAGCCTCCTGGACGGTCTGGATCTGATGATGTTCTCTGTTCAACAACAGTGTAGTTTGATGTCCCATCAGAGTTTCCTACAACAAAAGATACAGAACTGGATTACACAACAATTTAATGAAATGTTTAAAGTAGACATAAAGACTTAAAACTTTTGTATTTTGTTAGGGTAAAACATACGGTTTTAATATATAGTTATATATGCACATCATGCAGTTCATTTTTTGTTTTATTGTCTCTGTGTTACAAAATACAACCACACACAACATGAAAATTATTTCGATAATTCAAATAGGCTTTTTTGCAAAATGTGTAAATATTTTGTAAATTGTACATTTGTAAGGAGTTGTTGTTTTCAGCTTTTTGAAGTAGTTTTTAAACACCTAAAGACTTTTTTTACTTTACCTTTTATTGACAAATAGTTCCCATGCCATCTACTCTTGCTCCAGTTGTTGAAAGCACAGTGATACATCCCTTCATCTCCTTGAACTGTTCTTAAAATTGTCAGATTGCTGATTTTTTTTATCAAGCATCACATTAATTCTTAATGCAGAAAACTCTGGTCCATATTCAGGTTGTACATTCATCCGCAGTGATGCAATTAATTTCATGGACTCTCCTGCATTTTGCTTGTACCAGTAAAGTTTACTACTGCTGTCTTTATCTTCAGGCACAGGACATGTAAAAGTTACAGGTTCACCAAGTTGAACTGTGGTCACTGGAACCAATGTATCTGCAGAATGGAAAAAGGTTTAACATGCTAAACAGTTTAGGCAGTAAAGGTAAGAAACANGACACTGAGCCTCCTGGACGGTCTGGATCTGATGATGTTCTCTGTTCAACAACAGTGTAGTTTGATGTCCCATCAGAGTTTCCTACAACAAAAGACACAGAATTGTGTTACACAACAATTTGTTTAAAATAGACATAAAGACTTAAAACCTTTGTATTTTGTTGAGGTCAAACATAAAACTCTGGTATGTAGGTATTTACACACATCATGCAGTTCAGAAGTCAATTCTAAAAGTTAACTTTTCTGACTCAAATAGGCTTAATTTTGTTTTTGTAAAATCTGTAAATAACATGCAAACTGTACAGTTGTAAGGAGTTACTTGTTTCAATTTATTTCAAGTAGTTTCAAAACACCTAAAAATTTACTTTACCTTACCTTTTAATGACAAATAGTTCCCGTGCCAACTATGGTTTTTCCAGTCGTTGAAAGCACAGTGATACATCCCTTCATCTCCTTGAACTGTTCTTAAAATTGTCAGATTGCTGATTTCTTTATCAAGCATCACATTAATTCTTGATGCAGAAAACTCTGGTCCATATTCAGGTTGTACATGCATCAACAGTGACGCTATTAATTTCATGGAATCCCCTGCATTTTGTTTGTACCAGCATAGTAAAAAACTGCTGTCTTTATCCTCAGGCACGGGGCATGTAAAAGTTACAGGTTCACCAAGTTGAACTGTGGTCACTGGAACCAATGTATCTGCAGAATGGAAAAAAACATAACATGTTAAACAGTTTAGACAATAAAGGTAAGAAACCCACACAGTAAAGAAACAGATAAAACTGAGCATCAGCAGTACCAGATCTAACATGCATGAAAGTACTTCAATGACAGTAATATTTACTGTAGATTTAACTTACATCCCTGATGAAAAAGGAGCAGTGTCACCCAGAGGAGAATCATCTTTACACTGTCTACGTTGAAACACTCGCTTATATTTCAGTGACAGAAGGAAGTGAGGTGATTCAGAGCGTCTGATTGGTTATTTCAAAATATATAATCAAAGTTCATTTCCTGCCAAGCTGGACTTTCCCCTTTTAAGGCATTTTGCCCTTCAGACTTACAATAAAACATTAGGTCGATATTTTGCAGTAAGAAGATAGGAAAGAAGAAGAAGAAGAAGAAGGGGCATGACGTACACTCAGCTGCTTTGACGTGGAGCACAAAGCATTAAATGTGTGACAGATGTCTCCCTCGTATCAATTTTAAAGCATGAACTAAATTAAGCAATCAAATTTTTAAAAGTAAATGCATAGTTGCTGCATTATCATCAATCCTTCCTCAGTAATAAACATGTTTGTTGTTTAATTTTGTGACCGGGTAGTCGCACAGGTCATATACCACTATACCAGTTTTTTTAGAGCACTTTAGACACTCAAAGTACCAAAGTGCACAAATAACAAATTTGATGAATCATAACATCAATAAAAATATAGAAATAGTAACATACTATACAACAAAGTCAACATGTCAGATTGTGTCAAAGGCCAAAGAATAGAGGTGGGTCTTAAGAAGGGATTTAAAATCAGAAAGTGAAGAGGCCTGTCTAATGTGCCAGGGAAGGTCATTCCACAGGAGCTGCTACAGAAAAAGCACAGTTCCCTCTGAGCTTGCACTTAGTCTTTGAAACTCTCAGAAACAACTGATCAGCTGACCTGAGGGAACAGGAGGAAAGGTAGAGATGCAGCAGCATGGGGAGGTAGGGCGTTTTTAAGAGCTTTAAAAGCAAATAAAAGGATTTTAAAATTAATCCTACAATGTACTGGCAGCCAACGCATGGAGGCTAAAATAGGGTAAACATGGTCTAATTTCTGTGTACCTTTTAAGAAACGTGAGGCAGCATTCAGTTCCATCTGAATCTGGGAGATGCATGAATCACTGACTCTTTTATAGAGTGTTTTACAGTAATCCAGCCAAGGGGTTACAAAGGCATGGATTACTGTTTCAAAATGGTGATGTGAAACGATAGACTTTACCATTGCTAGCTGCCTCATGTGGAAAAAGCTGGATTTTACTACAGTTCTAATATGAGTTTCCAACTAAAGTCCAGCATCCGTTTTAACATCTAAATTTGTAATAATAGGCCTGATGTACTGGGTCAAGGAGCCAACATCAATCAGGAAGTCTTCAAGAGAACTATCAAAAATGTCTTTTCCTCGTTGAGTTTTAGAAAATTCACGGCTATCCAGACTTTCTTGTAGTCCTGATGAAAAATAAGGTAATCACTGTCAGAGAGAGGCATTGTCTGAATCAAGAAAGTATAATAAGGCACAGACTGAGCTCAGGGTGTTCAGTTTGTTAGAAGATCTTCTCACAAGAAGAATTTGGAGGAGGAAGGGCATTGACCTACCCCAGTGTCAGATTCTACTGTGCCTATAGTACATATACTGTACTTGCTTGTCAATCCCTATATGTTGAAGACCAAAACCATTGTTTCATTGGTCAAGAAAACAACTATTTCATCCAGGTAAATATGAGAACAAGATTATCTCTTTTTAAGGTAATTTTTGTTTTTATTCTAATATTTTATACAACTTCATGGAGCATCTTTGAGTGCATGGACATTTGCTTTGTTTACTGTTGGATACAGGTGATGTGTGATCTCCATGTAAAAACCTTCATGTAGGAATCAATAAAATATCACGATTTCAACAGTGTTGATATTTTAGAGCGTATTCCTCCATAACTTTTTCGATTGTTGAAGATATACAGTAGATTTAGAGTAAACTGGGCTGATTGACAAATAAGGGACAGGTGAGTAATGAGGACTAGAACTGACTGACTGAAGGAATGAAACAGTGAATGAGACAGAACAGAAACAGGAAATCAACAAGAAAGAATCTAAAACAAAACGCAAGGAACATCAAGAGTAAATTAAATGAATCTAGGAAAAGAAAACCCACAGATCATGGCTCAATTGTTTATTTGATTTGTATACATTTTTTTAAATGTATCTGGTGCACAAAAACAGAAAAGTTAAATAAAATTTTAAATTTTAACATAGCAAGTGTTATTCATCTTCAGTACCTTCACACGATTAATGATGGCTCGTTCTGTCTGAGTGACTTCAGCAGGAAGAACACACTGACAGTAAACAGGATTCAAGACCGGGTTGTTGTAGAACCACCATCTACCACAATGTTTCACTCCTGTTCAGGCAACACTTTAAAAGAACCGACAGCACATCCGTCTTCATAGTGACACTCATATCTGATTGATATCATAGGATTATGCACATGGTAATATGTTGCCTGGGGGAAAAACATTGCATAGAAAACTTTTGACCTGATTGTGATCCAGCATAAGAAACTGTGCTAAAGCTGTCTTCAGGTGTCTGTGTAGCTTTCACTCTCCATCGACTCACCTCACATTTTCTGGTTGTGTGTCTGACTAAAATTTAAAAAAAGCCATCTCTGTACAAGGCTAAACATACATAATGTAATATTAAAGAGTATAACTAACAATTTAAAGTACAATTTTGTTTTGGTTTTGTGTTTCTCTATTTTAACCTGTGTTCATATCCTTGTTTGCTCCTGAAACATGATTTCTCCGTAGAAACACTGAAGGAATGGATGGGTGAGTTACAGTAAAAGTGATGAGTTTCAGGTTTGCTGTTTGACATGTCAAAATACATCACACTGAATAAAAAAGCTCTATCACACAAGAAGAGAAGACAACAGTAGAAGAGAGAAAAAGAAAAGACTACAAGTTGGACTGAAGCTCACAGATGCTCCTCAGATTTACACAAATCCAATTATATTACAAAGATACATTTATTCCAAATATAACACAAACACAGAATACGTCATTGAATAAACTGAACAAACTGAACAAAACCAGTAAAGTTTACTACTGCTGTCTTTATCTTCAGGCACGGGACATGTAAAAGTTACAGGTTCACCAAGTTGAACTGTGGTCACTGGAACCAATGTATCTGCAGAATGGAAAAAAACATAACATGCTAAACAGTTTAGACAATAAAGGTAAAAAAACAAACACATTAAAGAAAAAATGAGCATCAGCAGTACCAGATCTAACATGCATGAAAGTACTTCAATGACAGTAATATTTACTGTAGATTTAACTTACGTCCCTGATGAAAAAGGAGCAGTGTCACCCAGAGGAGAATCATCTTTACACTGTCTACGTTGAAACACTCGCTTTTATTTCAGTGACAGGAGGAAGTGAGGTGATTCAGAGCGTCTGATTGGTTATTTCAAATTATATAATCAAAGTTCATTTCCTGCCATGCTAGTCTTTCCCCTTTTGAGGCATTTTGCCATTAAGACTTACAATAAAACATTAGGTTAATATGTTGCAGTAAGAAAGTATGTAATGATAATATTACTAATAATAAATTAATATTTGTAGGGGGAGTAGGAGGAGATCTTTTCTTATTACAATGACAGGTAAAATCATGAAAGAATGTTTACTTTGACAAATAATATTTTTCAGAATCCAAACAGGTGTTTAATCTGAGTTTTTTTTAAAGGACAGTTTTGTGAGATAGCTTGTTTGGGCTAGGAGCAGTGGTGATGTAATTTGTTGAGTGAAAGAATCAAGACACAAGACACTGTCACAAAACAGTTAGAAGTAGTAGTAGAAGTAGAAGAAGCAGTAGGAGGAGGAAGAGGAGTAGGAGGAAGAGGGCTTCTTATGTAATTATAGTTACAGGAAAAATTATGAAACAATTTTTATTTCGACAAAGTCAAAGTCAGATTTTAAGCGAGGATTGCAGAATCAAAAGGTGCATGGAGCAAAATGCAGCTGCTTTGATGTGGAGCGCAACTCATTAAATGTGTGTTTTTGTTTTATTTGATGAAAACAAAAATTCATTATTCAGGCTTTGGCTTGTGTAGAACATGACTTCAATTTCCACCTGTTTCTAGGATCAGATGGGTTAGTTTAAAAAAAAAAAAAAAAACAAGAACAGGGACTTAAACACAACATGAAACCTTCAGTTTTGAGTCTGATTAATTATTAAACAAAGCATACATATTTGAGGTATTTTTTTAAATAACAAACCAACTCTCTTCAAAAAAACATTTATTCAGTCTCATTGTTTGTGGCCGATGTTTTAAAAGATATTCCTG